>NC_134093.1:28593509-28901366 GCF_000715075.1 Nicotiana tabacum | reverse complement strand
TTGGCAATGGATACTTGTTCTTGATATTAGCCTTGTTCAACTACCGATAATCTATACACATTCGCATTGAACCATCTTTCTTCTATATAAATAACACAGGTGCACCCCAGGGCAAGATACTAGGTCTAATGAATCCCTAATCAAGCAAGTCTTGTAACTGATACTTCAATTCTTTCAACTCCGACGAGGCCATACGACATGGTTGAATAGAAATAGATTGGGTTCCTATAGACAAATCAATACCGAAATCAATATCCCTGTCGGGTGGCATTCCCGGCAAATCTGCAAAAAATACATCTGGAAACTCACGAACAACTGGGACTGAATCCATAAAAGTAATATCCGCATTGGGATCGTGAATATAAGCCAAATAAGCTAGACACCCCTTCTCGACCATACACCGAGCTTTCGCGTAAGATATAACCTTGCTGGTGGAATGGCCAAGAGTCCATTTCCACTCTATTTGAGGTAACCCTGGCATGGATAAGGTCACCGTCTTGGCGTGACAGTCCAATACAGCATGATAAGGTGACAACCAATCCATTCTCAAGATAACATCAAAATCTACCATATCAAGAAGTACAAGATCCACGCTAGTCTCAAGACTCCTAATAGTAACAACACTCGAATGATAGACATGATCTACAACGATAGAATCTCCCACCGGTGTGGACATACACACAGAAGCACTCAGGAAATCACGAGGCACAACCATAGATGAAGCAAAGTAGGAGGACACATAAGAATAAGTAGATCCTGGATCAAATAAAATTGAAGCATCTCTATGGAAAATTGGAACAATAACTGTGATCACGTCATCAGATGACTCGGCCTCAGGTCTAGCTAAAAAAACATAAAATCGTGGCTTGGCCCCACCAGTCTAAACTATATCTCTAGGACATGCCATAGCTCGCTGGCCTCCACCTCTAACAGTCTGACCCCTGCCCCTAGCTGGTCGGGCGGGCAGTGGAGCAACCGGTGCCGGCATGATGGCATGAGAATTCTACTGAGATCTGTTGCTCAACAACCTAGGGCAATGCCTCCTGATGTGACCAATGTTCCTATAGTCATAACACACATCCTGCTGTCGTGGCTGCTGAAGCTGACCCGAATGGGTCAGATAGCTGCCATAGTGATTCTGGAGTGGTGGTGCGCTGATAGGAGCTGGATGTGCACTAATTGCCGGCTGCCTAGAGTATGGAATAATAGGACCATGACTCCCTGAAGCACCGTGAGATGCCTGAAGTGCTGAATAAAATGGCACGGGAGGATGACCCCTACCATAAGTACTCCTGCCTCGAGATGAGGTGCCTCTGAAATTATCGGAATGACGGGGCTTCTTATCTGACACTGGCCCTCTCTCCTGTGAAATAACCATCTCGATCCGCCTGGCGACATTAGCAGCCGTCTGAAAAGAAATCTCACTCCTGATCTCCTTGGTCATGTGTAACTCGAATAGGTTGAACGAGTCCATCAATGAACCTCATCACTCTCTCTCTCTCTCTCTCTCTCTCTCTCTCTCTCTCTCTCGGTAGGAAGCAGAAGAAGAGCATGACGGGCTAGATCCACAAAACGGGTGTCATACTGAGTGACTCATATACTGCCCTACTGGAGATGCTCAAACTGCTTGCGGTAATTCTCCCTCAGTGTGATAGGAAGGAACTTCTCCATAAATAGCTGCGAGAACTGCTCCCAGGTAAGTGCAGGCGAACCAACTGGTCTAGTAAATACATAATCTTTCCACAACCTCTTGGCAGATCCAGTCATCTGAAACACAGCAAATATCAACCCCATTGCTTTCGACTATCCCCATGTTCTACAATACTTCATAGGAGCGGTCAAGAAAATCATATGGGTCCTCAGAAGGTGTACCACTGAAATGGATTGTAAATAGCTTGGTAAACTTGTCCAACCTCAACAAAGCCTCAGAAAACAAAGCTGGCCTATCACCGGCCTATGCTGCAACAACTAGTTGAACTACCCCAACTGGATGGGCTACTGGAGCCTGATACTTAGGAGCCATCTGCTTCGTAGTGGGAGTAGTGAGAGTATGTGCTCCTATCCCAGCCTGTGAGACAGTTGGTACCACTGGAAATGTACCATTCTGGGCCACACCCTCCATCAGGCTAATAAAATGGACTAGAGCGTCATGAAGTACTAGAGTAGCTATGAATCCTTCCGGGACCTGAAATGGTCCAACAGGTACAGTATGAGCAGGAACCTCTGTTCCCAAATCCACCCGAGGTTTTATAACGGGTGCTGCTGCTCGAGCTGTAGACTGAGCTCTTCCTCTACCTCTGCCTCTGCCTCTGCCTCGGCCTCTAGTGCGACCTTCGCCTCGACCTATACCCCTAGTCATAGTTTCAACCAGGGGCTCTGGTCCTTGTCCGTCGGTAGATGTATTACGTGTTCTCACCATATGCAAGAGAATAAGAGTAGAATGGTTCAATTATCGATGATAGAATACAATCGCATGACAGAGTAGAATAGATATGAAATTGTTCCTAAATGCCATAGCCTCTAGAAGATAAGTACAGACGTCTCTGTACCGATTCTTTAGACTCTACGAAGCTTGCTTGAGACTCGTGAGACCTATGTAACCTAGTGCTCTGATACCAACTGTCACGACCCGAAATTCCCACATTCGGGACCGTGATGGCGCCTAACATTTCACTTGCTAGGCAAGCCAACGTTAGAATAATACTAGCCATTTTAAACAATATTTAATTAATTAATTAATAACAAAGAAACAAATGCGAAAATAAGGTCTGAAATAAAGTGAATAATCAATAATAATAGCGATGTCTAAATACCATTCCAGAACTGGTGTCACAAGTGCACGAGCTACTAAAATAATACAAATAAAGGTCTGAATAAAAATGAAGTTTTCTGAAAGAAATACACAGCTACGCTAAAGTGGAAGGAGACTTCAGAACTCCGAACGCCATGTAGTTATACCTCAAGTTTCTTGCGAATAGTTGAATCTGAGAAAATCTATTGTACGCCTTTGGGACCAACTCCAGTATCTGCACAAGAAGTGTAGAATGTAATATGAGTACAACCGACCCCATGTACCCAGTAAGTGTCGAGTCTAACCTCGACGAAGTAGTGACGAGGCTAAGGCAGATCACTTACATTAACCTGTACACGATAATAATAATAATAACAACAATAATAGAAATAAACCAGGTAACTCAATTCAACAGTTGAAGCCAACTCGGCAGTCATATTCAATTATTATTTCAATCAGTTTCCGTTGCGGCGTGCAACCCGATCCCACAATATATTCAGTTTCATTTAATACTATTACGGCGTGCAACCCGCTCCTCCAATATATTCATTTCAATCAATTCTGTTGCGGCATGCAACCCGCTCCTCCAATATATTCACTTTTATTTCTGTTGCGGCGTGCAACCCGATCCTCCAATAATATAATTTACCAATTTTTATAAAAGAAATTACAACAATAAATGCAACAATTAATATAAAATTATAAGACAACAATCATACAATAATTATGATTTATTTAGAAATAAGTGATGGCAAGTAGCAATTAATTGTGGAAGTTAAGGAGGAAATAAGCATTTTAATAATTAGTATACTAAATGTCAAGTAGCAATTAAGTTACATAAATCAAATAAGCATGTATCAATTATAGCATGGATTCAAGGCATTATATTGAGCAAGGAATATGAGAGAAACAATTAATATAATAATTAATTCATGATTTAAAATAATTTATGAGTTTCAAATAATTATGCAAACATATAATTTGACGACGTATAGACACTCGTCACCTCGCCTATACGTCGTTCACAAGAATTTCACATAACAAATAATTAAAGGGTTCTATTCTCTCGTGTCAAGGTTAACTAAGACACTTACCTCGCTTCACAACCACTTTCAAGATTCCAAATATACCTTTTCCTCTCGAATTCGTGTCCGAGAGCTTCAAATATAGTCACAAACAATTCAATATACTCAACAAGAATCGTAGGAATTAATTCCATATGAATCTACTAATTTTCCGGATTAAAATCTGAAATTTATTTTAAAAATCGACAGTGAGACCCACATATCGAATCCCGGAAAAATTTAGGAAATCCGAACACCCGTTTCGATACGAGTTCAACCATATAAACATTATCGAATTCCGACATCGGATTGACCTTCAAATCTTCATTTTATATTTTTGGAAGCTTTTTCCCTCTGGCCGGTTTATCCCTTCGCGAACGCGAGGCCTCAATCGTGAGCACGAAGGTTTTCCCTCAACCCTTCGTGAATGCGTCCCCCTGGTTTCGAACGCGAAGCTTTGCCCCTCGACCCTTCGCGAACGCGTGCCCCCGGTCACGAACGCGAAGCTTTGCCCTTCGACCCTTCGCGAACGCGTGCCCCCGGTCGCTAACGCGAAGCACAAAATGGGCTAGTACAATTTTTCTCTTCGCGAACGTGAGACACCCCTCGTGAAAGCGATGAAAGAAACCAGATACATGCATCAGAAAATTCTAGCAGTTGTTTAAGTCCAAATTTCGATCTCACCCGAGGCCCCCGGGACTTAAACCACAAACACAAATAAGTTCTAATACATCATATGAACTTAGTCGAAACCTCAAATCATATCAAACAATGCTAAAAGCACAAATCATACCCCAATTCAAGCTTAAGGAACTTAAGAATTTTCAACTTGTATATTCGATGCCGAAACCTATCAAATAATGTCCGATAGACCTCAAATTTTGCACACAAGTCATAAATGACATAATGGACCTATTCAAATTTCCAGAATCAGATTCTGACCTCGATATCAAAAAGTCAACTCCCCGGTCAAACTTCCAAATTAAAATTTTTATTTTAACCATTTCAAACCTAATTTTAACTACGGACCTCCAAATAATTTTTCGGACACGCTCCTAAGTCCAAAATCACCACACGGTTTTATTGGAATCATTAGAACACTGATCTGGGTTCGTTTGCTCAAAATGTTGACCAAAGTCAACTCAAATGAGTTTTGAAGCTCCATTTCACATTTTAATCTATTTTTCACATAAAAACTTTTCAAAAAATTTACAGACAACGCACGTAAGTCTAGGAAAGCTAAATTGTGCTATATGAGGTTTTAGAATACCGAAATAATTATTAAATTTAAAGAAGACCTTTCGGGTCATCACATATAGTTGTTTGTACGTGCTTTACTTGAAATTGTTAGCACATGTTCCATCTTTGTTGTCGGTATCACCTTATATGCCAATTGTTGATTGTAACTACTTATTGAATTCATGCTTTACCTGCTACATGCCTTAATTTTCAGTTGATGCTCATAAATTGTGCCTTGGCTTGTGGATTGTCACTTCCTTGCTATTTGATTTTGTGAACTATTGTGTAGCCTTTTTCATTGGTTGTGACTTCTTTGTGTAGCCTCGTTATTTCTTTTTACTTTGTGGTATACCGTAGTTTTTTGTAATTTGGTTGCTTACTTTGTGTTGCTATTGGAGCGGGTTGCACGCCGCAACATAATTTATTTGAAAGATTATATTTTTGGAGCGGGTTGCACGCCGCAACGGAATTTATTTGAAAGATTATATTGTTGGAGCGGGTTGCATGCTGCAACAAAATTTATTTGAAAGATTATATTGTTGGATCGGGTTGCACGCCGCAACGGAATTTATTTGCAAGATTATATTGTTTGATCGGGTTGCACGCCGCCACGAATGAACAAATATGATATAATTGTTGTATTAAGGTTAATTCCGATTGTGATTCTCATGATGCATTTCATGTTAAGACGGTTATTGTGGTTTCTTAAATCACCTCATTGTATTTGATTATAATTAATTAACCGTCAATATATTTAAAATGGAATAATATGAACTTCTTGTGTGAGTCATGCATTTTATGTGATATATTAAGTTGCTGAAGAATTTAGCAAAGAATTTTTAAGTTGTTCCACTTGTGTGTCTTTCAAAAATAAAGCTCATACCTCATTCGAAGGTCTAGTAATTTAAATGGTTATGATATTTTTACTCTAATTGACGTCTCAACCCTCTCATTATCTTATTGTTGTGTAAATTGTGTGAAAATTTGTTATTTCATTTTACTTTAATAAATTCCATATTTATTTCATTAAAACTTGATTGAATGTCTTATTTTGTATAAATATAATATTTTATCGGATCTCATATACTTCTAAACTAAACTCAATTGATATTCTATTTGTACAACCTCTCCACTATTTTACCTTATTTAAATCCTAAATTGGTTTAATGACTCATTTTATGTTTCACTGCACTTAATTTGGAAATTATATTTAAATTATTCATTGGTCATCTTGGTTGATATTGATACGAAAATTATACACATGGTAGCATGAGGATTTTACCGTGCAAAAAGTGATTTGGAAGATGTGGACACAAGATGCCACATGTGTAAGAATTTGAAAGTTGTGAATCATGAATTGAGATTTCGAGGAGTGATACCTCGAGTAATTTATGTTGAATTACATGGATCATAAATAATTTAATTGATTGATTTGTCATATAATTCCTTACTTGAATCTACTCATATGTCATTTGTACTCCGACTATGTTGTTGCGTAATTACCTGATTGTTTTCTCGTTGTTATTCTGTGTTCTCATTATTGATGTGAATTGGAAATTCTTCGGTTAATGGCCTTACATTGATATTCCTTCCTTGTTGGATTTATGTAGCATTTTGTACAGGTTTATATGTCCGATAGGTGTATTGACCTGGCCTCGTCACTACTCTACCGAGGTTAGGCTTGATACTTACTGGGTACTACTATGGTGTACTCATACTACTCTTCTGCATATTTGTGCAGATCCAGGTACGTCAGTGTTGTTGATAATCTTGCTACTTGATTGGACATTGCTGTAGAGACTTAAGGTATACATGTTGTCGCGTTCGCAGGCCCAGATTCACCTTCTAATATTTTTCCTGCACTATTGATTCTATTCTGGAATAGTTGTATTTAGAGATTTTTCTAGTAAACTCTGTAGAGCTTGTGACTTGTACTGCCAGTTTTGGAATTGTTGTAAATTTCAATTTCATATTTAATAATTGTTGGTTGAGTTATCACTAATTCAGTAACTGTTAGGCTTACCTAGTCCTTAAGACTAGGTTCCATCATGACATCCTACTGAGGGAAATTTGGGTCGTGACATTAACAATATCAAAACTCCCATAATTCCACGATGCCAGGTTTATAAGATTAACAAATAAAACTAAAATAAAATCAAATCAAATACTAGAAAAGAAAATAAAAGTTCAAACATGACACCTAGCAATATGTACACCTACAACTACACCGTTAGTTCCCCGGTAACGGCGCCAAAATTTTATCACGCCCAACTCTTGTCCTAAAAAGAATAAGTGGTCGCTGCAAATATAATCCGGTCAAAGAGTCCAGAGCCGAATCCTACAGAGAACTAAGGTTTTGCTGTAACTATTAAGTATCACTAAAAAGACAAGGTCAAATAATTTCTAAGATATAAATATCAAGATTCCCATGTCTAACTAATTAACTAACAAATTAAAAAAGTAAATTAACAACTAAAGATACTAAGGGTTGGAGACAAGATTAAGGAGGTCAAGAGTTGTGATTTTCACAATCGTCGGAATCCTTCCTACTACATCTTCTATAATATTGCCTAAGTATGGTCTACTGATTGTGAGCACTCGACTTATCATAATTCTCTCTCGAGCAATACAATAATGTCCTTGTCATATTCTGTCGAATTACGCTAGCTCGCACCTATTCACCGTTCTTAATGATCACGTCAAAGTTGTTTTATATCTAATCCCACTTTTAAACACGTCGTATTGATCTCTCATATATGTTAGGAGTGATGTTGTTCAACAACTACCTAAATATGTACTTTTTTCAAGCAATACATAACAAATAGGCACCATTAATTGAGAGCTCTTCAATTAAATAAAATAAGCACGTAGTTAAACAAATAGAAAAAGTTAAAGACTCAATTATATCAAAATGTATCAAGAATGCATCCTACAAAAGGTTCCATCAAAACGCTAGATAACAGAATTAGCTTGTAACGACCCGGCCGGTAGTTTTGAGTGTATTAGCCCCGATTCCCTATTTAGTATTTTCTCCATATCTGTTTTCGCTTATGTGACTTGCCGGGAAGACTTATTCTTAGTTTCAGAGTGATTTGGGACACTTAGTCCCTAAAACGGAAGCTTAAGTCTCAAGGTTTGGTAGGTTTCGGTGTCTTTAGGCTTGAATCCGGGTATAATTGGTATTTTGATGTTGTTTTGAGTGATTCAAAGGTTCGACTAAGTTTGTATTGGGTTATATGATTTGTTCTCATGTTTGGTTGAGGTCCCGGGGGCCTCGGGGGGGATTCGGGAGGTTTTGGACTTGGTTTGGATTTGAAAGGGGCAGCTGAAGTGCTACTGTTGCTGGTGTAATCGCACCTGCGGAGTGGGAACCGCAGGTGCGAGCTCGCAGAAGCGGGGATGCGACCGCAGAAGCGGCCAAGGAGGAGTTGAGCAGAAGCCGCAGGTGCGAAGATTTTCCCGCGCCTGCGATGGTCGCAAAAGCGGGAAGCTGGGCCCAGGTGCGAGTTTTAGCCACAAATGCGATTGGTTTCTGCACCTGTGATAGGCGCAGATATGGTTTTGGAGCCGCAAGAGCGGAACCTGATATTGTAAGTGGAATCCACACCTGCGATGGATTTTCCGCAAATACGACAGTGGGTCCGCAGATGCGAAAAGTCTGGGCAGAAGGTTTAAAGAATCAAGGATTCACGATTTTAGACTTATTTCACCATTTGAGACTCGGACTTAGGCGATTTTCTAGAATATTTTTTAGGGAAATATTGAGGTAAGCTTCTTGTACTCGACTTTTATCATAAATCTTGATTCCCCACTAATTTCCCCACCTAATTAACGAGATTTTGAAGTGAAATTTGGGGGTTTAGGGCTTGAGAATTGGAGAGTGGATTTTGGGGATTTGGAGGATTTTGTTATCGAATTTGAATAAATTTGGTATGGTTAGACTCGTGAGTGAATGGGCTTTCGGGTTTTGTGACTTTTGTCGGATTTCGAGACGTAGGCCCGGGGGTCGGGTTTGAACTGATTTCGGAGTTTTGGCTATAATTTTTGTATTTTCTTATGGAATTAATCCTTTTAGCTTATATTAATTATATCGTACTGCTTGTGGCTAGATTCGGAGAGTTTGGAGATTGATTCGAGGGGAAAGGGCATTGTGGAGTTGGATTTTACGCGGTTTGAGGTAAGTAACATTTTTAAATCTGGTCCTGAGGGTATAAAACCCCAAATTTTGGTATGATATGACTATTTTGGAGGTGACACACATGCTAGGTAACGGGCGTGTGGGCGTGCACCATGGGGGATTGTGACTTGGTCCATCCCGTGAGACTGTAAAGTCGAATAAACTATTTTTAATTACATGTTCTCTCTGTGTTATAGAAATTTGACTGCAAATCATGTTAGAAATCACGCGTAGGTTATGTGATAGTACTGTTGGGGCCCGCAGAGGTCGCATACTTATTGAATTATTTGTTAATTGATGTCTTGTTCTCAGTCATGGTTTTACTCGCGCATCACATCTCAGTCTCTTCTTGATTCTTGTTGATACACTATGTTATTTAGTTTGGGCTAATCATTATGGTTTCTATGTTATATATATGGATCGGGCTGCACGCCGCAATGAGCCTGAGGGTTGTATATATATGGATTGGGATGCACGCCACAATGAGCCTGAGGTCTGTATGTATATGGATCGGGTTGCACGCCGTAACAAGTCTTTGGGATGTCTGTGTGTGTGTGTGTGTGTGTGTATATATATATATATATATATATATATGATTCGGGTTGCATGCCGCAACGAGCCTTATGGCTATTTATACATTATAGGATTGGGCTGCATGCCGCAGCGATACAACGCTTGGGCTGAAGGAGCCCCTCCGGAGTCTGCATACCCCTAGTGAGCGTAGGTACCTATTGAGTGTGAGTATTGAGGCTGAGAGCCGAGTGATTGAGCTATTGTGACGAGTTGAGTGACTGTAGCCCTGAGAGGATGTACTTGCTTTTTCATTTGTTGATGCACTTAGTTTCTATCTATCATTGTCATGAAATTTCTAAAAGATTCTATATCCGGATTTACCTGTACTGTAACTGTATAAAACTGATTTGATTTGAACTGCCGGATTTGAAAGCATGTCTATTCTTTGCTAGCATTATTGAAAATGAACTGTATTTGTATAGTTCATCACTACCTTCTCAGTTCCTTATTTATTTCCGTTACTTGCTGAGTTGGTTGTACTCATGCTACACCCTGCACTTTATGTACAAATCTAGGTGTGTTTGATCACAGAGGTCGTTGAGTTCGTGCGCGATCGAGTACCGGAGACTACGAGGTAGCTGCCGGCGTCCGCAGACCCTGTCTCTCCTTTTATGTTTAACTTCTTTTTTGTGTTGATACTTAGACACTACTTTATTAGACTGGATATCTAGATGTTCATGACCTAGTGACACCCTGATGTTTGGCTATGTTACCGCACTTATGTCTTTTTTGGGTTTTACCCCCGTTTTTATGAAAAACTCCGGTTATTTTAAATGTCTTAGTTCATTTCTGTTAAATTTTGAAAGTGTTTTGGAAAGGTCGGCTTGCCTAGTATCACGATAGGTGCCATCATGACGGGTTAGGTTTTGGGTCGTGACATAGCTACTCGTAAAAGTATGTAAAACTACAATACAAGAATTACTCAAATCTGACCTCAAATCGCCTTTCAAATCCCTAAATTTTAGTCTAGAAAGTTTTCGCAATTTTTTCCCAAATTTCCAACTCTAATCACTAATTAGATGATGAAAATAATAATAGATTCATGAAATATAGTCCAATCGGGTTAGAATCACTTACCACAACGATTTCTTTGAAAACCTCTCGAAAAATTGCCACAAGTCGAGCTCTCTAAGTCCAAATTATGAAAAATGAGATGAAACCCTCGTTGAACAAGTCGAGCTCTCCGAATTCCAAAACTAATGCTAATTCATACCAAAATAACTCTGATTGACTTCAAATTTAGCACACAAGTCATAAACGACATGATGGACCTATTCCAAGTTCCAGAATCAAAATTCGACCCCTGTATCAATAAAGTCAACTCCCGGTCGATCTTTCTAACCTTCCAAACCTTCAACTTTCTAACTTTCGCCAATTCAAGCCGAAACGACCTACGGACCTCCAAATTGAATCCATGCACGCTCCTAAGTCTAAAATCGCCATACAAAGATGTTGTAACTGTCAAAACTTCATTCCGGAGTTGTCTACCTAAAGGTCAAACTACGGTCAACTTTTCCAAGTTAAGGCTCCAACTTAGGGACTTTGTGTGCCATTTCCCTCTGAAACTCACCCGAAACAAAACCAAACACCCCCAGCAAGTCACATAACCATAATACAACATAGAGGAGGCAATAAGTAGGGGATCAGGGCTAAAATAATCAAAACGACCGGCCGGGTCATTATACTTGCACATGCCTAGACTTTAGCATGTCGTTCATACCTGTCCAGGAGCATTAGATTTGATATTCACTTGTTTCATACATGTATACTTGTTTAATTGCTCATGTATGATATGTTTGGACTGGAAACCTGTGACCACGCCAGGCGGATTATATTGTTATGCATGTGACCACGTCGAGCAGATTGTGTTGTTATACTTGTGACCACGCTAGGCGGATTGTGTTGATATGCGTGTGACCATGTTGGGCGGATTGTACTATTATGCATGTGACCACGTCGGGCGAGTTATGATATTGAGCCTGTGATCACGTCGAGCTGGCAGTACGTTAAATTGGATGTGCTTGCGTGTGGATATGGATCGATCCTCCTAGAGTCACCCTCTGATTTTTCTCTCTTGATGGTGTACTCGCAGATATTGGAAATACTAATCAGTGGTTTGGAACGGATAAGTAAAAGTGAGGGAATCTGGCCAGTGTATTGTTGGATTTTGTATTTCATATTTACTTGCAATTTCCTTGATCATTTATCTGATTTAACTGCATATCACCTCTATATGCCAAGATATTGTCTGAGCAGAGTATTTGAGAAATTGTACACATACACACGGATGTTTTCTTACAAAATTTGATGATTTGATTTCAATAATGATCTGTACCAGAATTAAAGATGAAACTACATAGGTGATAACTAGTATCATTAATAATGTGTGCTCATTTTACCTTGCCTTGTTTATTTACGATACTTATTGAGTACATTGGGTCAGTTGTACTCATACTACACTATGTACTTAATTATACAGATCCAGGTGTGGGGACCAATTATTAGCAGTAGGTTGCTTTTCAGACAATCTGCTAGAGGCAAGGTAGAGCTGCATCCTTGGTCGCAGTTTGACTTGTCTTTTCCTTTCATATTGTTGTTATAGTTTAGACAGTGTATTTATTGCTCAGTTTCAGACTTGTATTCCATTGTAGTAGCTCATGACTCCGTACTTATCAGTTTCTAGGAGGATTTACATTTTATTAGCAGTTTTTATTGTATTGAGACCTTAGTTTATGCTATTTCTATGAATTTCATTATTATGTTGCCTTCGTTATCATGTTTTGGCTTGCCTAGTCGGTGTGTTAGGCGCCATCACAATGGATTGGGATTTTGGGTCGTGACATCAGACCTCTATATATTCAAGTGTTTACTCTTTGACAGATTTTGAATTTGTAGTATAATTGTAGATAATTTGTTTTGTGATCATAATTTTCAATTTTCCATTACTAATTACTCTGTAATAGTTGCACTACAATTGTTTGTAGACACATAAGAGTTGCACTACAATTGTTCTGTAGAGTAATTGTAGATAATTTGTAGTAAAATTGTAGAACACTTGAAATTGTAAAACATCACGACTAAAAAAACAGAGCAAAACTGCAATTGTGCTCGATTTGACATACTGCATTCCAAATCGAAATCCCTTACTGTTATATACATTAGATACATTCCTAGGTTTTTATTTTTCTTTTTCATCTCCATATACACTCGAACTCTTCCGAATTTCTATTGGAGGACAACGTTCGTTCATTGTGTATTTTATCTAGATGATTTTTACAGAAGTATCGTTCATTAGGTACTCTGCAATTGCTATTCAGTTGACTACAATTTGAATTTTCATTGACTACAATTCCGTCAACATCAAAATCTATATATCTCTCGAAGCTATCCCACTGACCATTGAGCTGAAGTATTATTGCCAATTTTGACATTATATCCCCAAATTCAATTCAATTATAGAGAAAACAATTTCGCAATCCTATAAAAACTTTAGAAATCTGCTGTATGTTCAGAGCCCATTGTCAATACTTCATGTTAATCTGCAATTATTTTCTTCAGAGGTATTTTTTTTTAATTTCTTGCCTTGTTTATGGAAAACCAGAGGAAATCTATGTTAGAGAAGGATTCTGCAGAAATTGGGGTAATGATTGCGTATTATGTTCTTTCTACCGAAATAAACCACCTACTTCCCCTCGAACCAACCGGTTTAGTACGGTCTTTAGTTGAACTTGCCAACATAGAACTCTTTGTTTTCCTTGCTCTTTATTTCTACCATGCTATTTAGAATAATTTCAAAAATATAATCTCACTGTAAGATAATGTACCACCCTCTCTCTAACCTCCACTAACCCATCGTAACCCAAAATTCCCACAAGCCCACCTCAACCTACCCCACACTCCAAACCCCACCGGAATCCCCTAATATTCCCCCTTCCCACCTACGGGATATGAAAGAAGATATGCCCAAAGGAACTCCTTTAAGGAAATCCTCCTTAAGGCAAACCAATGCTCATCTACCCTGTACCAACTACCGTATCAATCTCCCTCCGTTCCCTTGTTCGAACTAAATGCCGGGAACATCCCGATCCCATTATCGAATGTGGACAAAGTCAGACTCTACAAACCATGGAAATATTCCCTAATTATCAAATATTTTGGGAAGAAAATACCGCACCAGGTGACGCGAGCAAATCTGGCACACCTATGGAAACCAATAGAACCCATCACCCTCATAGATTTGGGCTGGGATTTCTTTATAGTCAAATTCAATCTCGAAGAGAGCATGACTAGGATCTTGACTGAGGGCCCTTGGTTTGTGTGAGTCATTTCTTATCGGTGCCCAGATAGGAGCCAAACTTCATCCCAGCAGAATCTAAGATAACCATAATAGCTGTGTGGATCAGGCTACCCCATTTGCCGACAAAATTCTATGATAAGGCCATCCTTGAACAAGTTGGCAACAGAATTGGAAAAACTCTTAAAGATCGACACATGTACCTCATCCACCCTAAGAGGCAGGTACGCAAGGACCTGTGTTCAAGTGCCATTGGAGATCCCAATTACCACTACAGTAACCATAGGTACCCACACCCAGCCCATACTGTATCAGGGGGAGGGGAGTTTTTACAAGGCATTTGGGAGGATTGGGCATACGATGAGGTTCTACTCCTTCAACGCAAAAACCCCAGACCCAAACATACAACCAGACCCACACACAAATACCCCCCCCCCCCCCCCATCAGATAAAAAGCAGTTCCGAAAGGAGATAGCCAATGGAAAACCACCCCTTTCCAGAAAAACAAGCATCTTCAATGGCAACAGAAGGGGATAACGTCGGGGACCACCTAAATGCAGGAAAAGCGATTCAATCTGACGTCAGGTACGTTTCTTGTCATAAATCACAAGAACGCGATGGGCTCCTCAAAGTTGGGTCGGGTTAAAAATAACCAAGTGAATCAGTTGGCCCAAAAGGGGTGACCTACCAACCCAAATGGGCAAAAGTCTGACCCAAATCTTCAATTAGGCACGAGTAGCTCACGTGACCCATCTCACGACAAACCTTTTGGCCATAAAAGTCACCTACCCAACAAACCAATAAAAGATACCTCTTTGGGCATAATATCTCACACCCGCACTCAAAAATTGGATACCAACAAAGGGAAAAAAGATACCTTAAGTGAACTTCTATCTATTCCCCCCAAGTCAGGTATTCTTACACAAAATAATAATACCTCAGTCTCTCAAAGAGATACGTTGCCAGCTCGATCCCACTTGTCAGTGGGCCAACCTACCTTGAGAGACTTTCATATCGATCCCTTTGATGAGCCGAAAGGTCATCTTTAAATTTAATATTTATTTTTGTATTTTGAGACCTCGAATAGAACAATTTAGCATTCCTCAACTTACGTGTGTAGTCCGTATATTTTTCCAGAAAGCTTTTATGTAAAAATTGATAAAAATGAGAAATAATGCTTTAAAACTTAACTGAGTTGACTTCGGTCAATGTTTTGAGCAAACGGACTAGGATTGATGTTATGACGGACCTACCATTATAATTAGGGACTTGGGCGTATTCCAGGAATCTAATTTGGAGGTCCCTAGCTCGAGTTATCACCATTTATTGAAAATTAGAAGTTTGAAAGCATAAAGATTTCAAAGTTTTGACCACAAATTGATTTTTATGGATAACGAGCTCGAATTTTGATTCCGAAAGTTGGAATAGCTCTGTTATGTCGTTTAGGACTTGCATGCAAAAATTTAGGTCATTCCGGACAGTTTGACATGTTTAGGTGCGAGTTTTAGAATTGAAATTTTCATAAATTCATTAAGTTCGAATCGAGGTGCGAATTGTAGTTTTGACGTTGTTTAATGTGATTTGAGGCCTCGATTAAGTTCGTATGATATTTTAGGACTTGTTGGTATATTTGGTTGAGGTCCTGGGGGCATCGGGTGGATTCCAGATGGTTAACGGATCAAAATTTGGACTTAAGGAAAATCTGAAGTTTTAGCCTTCTAGTGCAATCGCACCTGTGGATTTTTTACCATAGGTGCGAGCTCGCAGAAGCGAGCCTAGCATCGCAGAAGCGGACGAAACGTCACAGAAGCAACAAAATGGTTGTTGATGTGGCCTGGGCACTGGACCATAGATGCGGACACTTCTTCGCAGAAGCAGACTCTTGTCCGCAGAAACGAGGAATGCGCAGAAGCGATTAAGTGTTTGCATGTGCGAAAGCGCTGGACATATTACAAAAACAGAGGGTTCCGTCATTTTTGTCATTTTGGACATTTCAAGTATGGTCTGGGGCGAGTTTTCAGAGGGAATTCACGGAAAAACTTGAGGTAAGTCACTTGTGATCATTGTTAGTCAATAATATTGAATTACCATAGATTATTCCGACTAGATTACGTGTTTTTGAGATTAAATTCGAGGATTTGGGTCTAGGAATTTGAAAATAAAATTTTGGGATTTGAAGGCCGAGTTGATGTCGGAATGTGATAAAATATGTATGGTTGAACTCGTGGTTGAATGGGCGTTCATATTTTGTAACTTTTATTGGGTTTCGAAATGTGGGCCCTACTGTTGACTTTTAATTGAATTTCGGATTTTAATTGGAGTGTTTTCATATAGAATTGGTTTCTATAATTCGTGTTGAGTATATTGAATTGTTTGTGACTAGATTCGAGGCATTCAGACACCAATTCGCGAGGCAAGGGTTTATTGGAATCTTGAGTTGATTGCAACACGAGGTAAGTGTCGTGGTTAACCTTGACTTGAGGGAGTAGGACTTGTTTGTCTATTTCCTACGTGATACAATATGCGGGTACAACGTATATGTGAGGTGACGAGTAGTTATGTGTTGTGGTTGAGTCAAAGCATACGGGTGGAATTTGTTCATTTTGAATAATTGCTTATTTAATTAAGATATTCATACTTAAGTTTATTATTGTTTATTTGATCATTTCTCATTAAATTATTGCCAATTTAATTATTGTTGAATATTTTGGAAGGTGAAGTCGGTATTATGGTATTGAATTGATTGATAAGGATGGATCCCCACATTTAAATACTCTTCCGAATTTATATTATCATTTTCATGGTAAGGAAGAGTGTAAAAGCACAAAGGGTGATGTCGTGCCATTTTCACATCATTATTAATTGATTTATAAAGTGAGAAGGAGATTTAAAGCACGAAGGCTGATGTCATGGCATTCAATTATTTATTCATCATACTGTGGCAAGAAAGAGAGTTAAAGCACGAAGGGTGATGTCATACCATTCATAATATTATTTATCATTTCATGGAAAGGTTGAGAGTAAAAGCACGAAGGGTAGTGCCGTGTAATTTTCATATTATCAGCTACTTATTTTATTGTTGATGAATTAACTGGCAGCTACATGACACTTCTCCTGTTAAATTTTTTATGTCATTCCCCTTCGTATGTTCCCTCCCAAATTTTGTAAATTGTTAATTATTGTGTTCATTGTTGCTTCGTATTTGTATATACTTGTACATGTTGTTTACGTATGTGTCTTGTCATAGCCTCTCACTACTTCGTCGAGGTTAGGCTCGACACTTACGGAGTATATGGGGTCGGTTGTACTCATACTACACTCTGCACTTCTTGTGCAGATTTTGGAGTTGGTCCTAGTGGCGTACCATAGCACTCGAATTCAGCTACCCAGAGGAGGCTTGAGGTATAACTGCATAGCGTCTGTAGTTCTGAGGTCCCCTTCTACTTTATTTTAGTTGTGTATTACCTTTCAAACAACTTGAATTTTATTCATACCTTTATTTGTATTATTTTAGTAGCTCATGCACTTGTGACACAATATTCAGAGATGTATTTTGATGATTTGGTTGTTATGGTCTTCCGTACTTTATTTCAGTAATTGACTTCCGTTTAATTTGATTTGTTTAAAAATGGTTAATATTATTCTAACATTGGCTTGCCTAGAAAGTGAAATGCTAGGCGCCATCAAGGGTCCCGAAGGTGGGAATTTCGAGTCGTGACAATCCTACTACACTCACACACAGAGCTCACCCCATCACTGTCTCTCTCATCTCCGATAGTGTCACCCCCTCTACAGGTAATGGATTACCTACTTCACATCAATCTCCCATAGTTACCAGTGAGAAGACCTTGCTTGTCAATCTTCCAAGATTGACTGCTCAAGCAAAATCTTCAGACACACCTCCCAACGAATCAGTCATGGATTATAGCTATAGTCCTAACAATATGACTCATTCTTCACAACCCCTCTCTTGCGGATACAACGAGGCTGAGTTCATAAATGGAGAACTCGAACTCCAACACCCAAACCCCAATCACCGACCTACTAACACTCTCCTCCACACCACTCCCTTCAGATCACACGGCGGACTCTTGGCTGGAGCTGGCATTATAGAGGACCACCCAAAAATTTCAATTGATGGTGGGGTCAGTGCCCATGGAAATCACAGTCCAGGACCCTCGATACTTAGCGAGACTAGCCACGCAGCTTCTCCACCTGGGTCTGGCAAACTTTGGACATCAGCTATGGATGTCCACCTTACTTCAGGCACAGTACATGGGGATATAGCAACCATTGTCCATGGTGGAGATCAACAACCTAGTGGGTCACTTGTGCAGTCAATGCCCTTCTTTCCTCTGATGAACTTGGAAGCTCCAACACCATCATCCAACTTCACCCTGTGGACACCAATACTCCTAGTACCTCCCCCCCAGTCATCATGTCCAATATCTCCCATTAACCAGCTGAGCAGGGGACTTAACAACACATTGAGTTACCTAAAGGAATACAATGTGGACCTGGAAAATCTCATAGAAAAGCTGGGGGTCCCAAAAACAAAAGCATTCCTCATACAAGAGCCACTGGAAATAGAGTTCAAAGAGCCCTTGGGGGAAATGCTTATTACTCTATGCCCCAAAAAGCTAACAAGTTTCTCAATAGATCTCCGAGTGCCCTTATCTCAAGGCTCAGGTAACTCAACAGTATCGTAAAAACCCATGTTGGGTATGATGAAGCCAACCCCTGTGGCCAAGGGGAAGGGAACCAAGAGGAAGGCCCCCACTCAAAATCCATTATTAATTAACTTCATAATATGGAATGCTAGGGGTGCTAATAGTGTTGAGTTATGTAGGCACTGTGTATCCATGATTAAGCTTCATAACCCTGCTCTATTGGTCCTACTTGAAACTAGGATGGTAGACCACATGCACCTCACTGTTGTACTCCTGTTTGATGCCCAATTCCAAACCCCCTCTACTGGCCAGTCTGGGGCACTGTACTCATGTGGAAGGAGGATTTGCTAAAGCTGGAGGAGGTGTCCACCTCTCCCCAGGGTATCCATGTCATGGTCCAGGTAATTTCATATTTCGAGGTTTCGGCCATTTTAATACATTTGGCGCTATGGAACTCGGATTGAAGCGATGTTTGAGGCGATTTTCATCATATGGATTGAGGTACGTGATTCTAACTCGGTTTTGGTTAAATTATACGAATCTATTATTGTTTTTATCAAAAAATTAGTGTTTTGGGTTGGAAATAGTAGAAAATTTCATAGATTTTAATTAAGGATTTGAAGGCCGAGTTGTGGACGAATTTGAGTAATTTTGGTATGGTTGGACTCGTGGTTGAATGGGGGTTCATATTTTGTAACTTTTGTCGAGTTTCGAGACGTGGTCCCCACAGGCAATCTTTGAGTTAAATTTCGAATTTTGTTAGAAAATTAGTATTTTCATATGAAATTTAGTCCAATAATTTATATTGACTGAATTGAATTAATTGTGACTACATACGAGGCTTTCGGAGACCAATCCGCGAGGCAAAGGAATAACGGAGTAAAGAATTACAGGTTTTAAGGTAAGTAACTCTTCTAAACTTAGAGCTGAGGGTATGAACATTCTAGGTGACGGGCATATGGGCGTGCACCGTAGAAATTTGTGACGTAATTGATTCCGTGGAAATTTTATAGTCAAATAATCTTGGGATTATCCATGCACTTTCATGTGTTAAATAAATTGAGCTGAGAATCATATTAGAGATCATATTTAGGCTACATGCCGACATTTTGGGACCATAAGGTCGTGTTGCTGTAATTATTTTAAAATGTATATTTCAAACTCAGTCATATTCATACATTTGTGAGGATATTTATAGGATCGAGCTACCCGCCTGCAGCAGGCCATATTGGCTTTATATATATTATTATTATATGGATCGGGGTTGCCCGCCTGCAGCAGGCCTTATAGGATTTATCATTATATGGATCGGGGTTGCCCGCCTGCAGCAAGCCATATCGGCTTTATAACACGCTTGGGATGAAGGAGACCCTCCGGAGTCTGCACCCCCGCAGTGAGTATAGATGATTTATATTCGGGATAGACTTCCTAGAGCATGGACTTGCCTTATTTATATTTGTTTATAGCGCTTGGGCTGAAGGAGCCCCTTCGGAGTCTACACAAACCCCCAGTGAGCGCGGTTGATTTATATTGAGGGATGAATCTTCCCTGGGCATGGATCTTTCCCGAAGCATTTATATTGAGGGATGGATCTTGCCCTGGACTTGGATCTTGTCCGAATCATTGATATTTGGGGATGGATCTTCCCCTAGGCTGGATTGGCCTTATACAATACTGGACGATTGATTGTCTGTTGATGTGTACATATATATGAGGGATGGATCTTCCCTGGGATAGATTGTCCATATACAGTACGGGATGGCTCTTCCCTTGGCTGGATTGGCCATATACGATACTGAGTGATTGAGTACACTAAGAGTGCGAATACATGAGTTCATTACTATGTTGCATTGCATTAGATATGCATATTTGATATGTAGGCATAGAGAAGTATTTTTCCTAATGCCATCTGATAATGAGACTTCTTATCTACCGTTAAAGTTGTTGAGAAAAAAGTCACAGATTTCAGACTTACTCATATTTTTGGTGACTTTTGGCAAAAGATTTGAGTTCTACTGTTATACTTGAAAAAGAAAATATGTATTTTCTAGAACTGTATACGAGCTGAGCATCTTACCTCTGTGATGGCGCCTAACACCGCCGTCAGGCAAGCCAGCGGTAATTTACTAAATAAATTACTCATTTCTATTACTTTTGAAATCATAATTTCCATTAATTAAATAGTATGAAATAGAATTTATAGGGTGAAACAATGTAAATTACGTGAACTACCATACTAAATATTCAGTAGGAAATCCCAAATCCCGGCGTCACAAGTGCATGAGCTTCAACTAGGAAATATGATAAAAGACAACCTCTGTCTGGAATACAGATTAGACAGGAGAATGTAAATAACTTTGTTGGAGACTCTGTATGCTGCGGATTCGTAACATGGAATGCATCTCACCGTAAGTCCCCGCAACAGCCGCGCCTCTGCGCCCAGAAGACCACTAGACTTATATGTACCTGCACAAAATGTGCAGCAAGTGTAGTATGAGTACGTAAATCAGTGCGTACCCAGTAAGTATCAGACCTAACCTTGAAGAAGTAGTAACGAGAGGTAGACATCGACACTTACTAAGGTCCAATAAAACAACATAATAAAGGTGTAAGCAGATATGGAGTGCACAACAATAGTGGGGTAAATCTGTAAGGTTTATAATGTCTTCCAATTATTCCTTTTAAGCCATAACTTTCTCGATCTTGTATTCTACATTAATATCTTAGGTGATTGCCAAGTGTCAATACCAATTAAGTAAGAAATTCCATAAAATATCGGGCTTCAGTGGAAGGTTTATCTTGTGAATTTTCGAACTACTAGTGATAACGCACGATTCTGCCGAGGTCGATCGGCCCGATCCGGAATAACGCGTACACTACTGGGGGACGTGCGGCACGATCCATAGATGCATCTATACTTCTGAGGATCTCAGCCTGCTTCACAAGAAAGTAGGACACCTTATGAACCTCCAGAATGAGAAGCTATCACAAGGCTAACACGTAAGGATGTACAATTTCTATTAACGGTCGATTAACTCGCACAAAATTTCAAGTACGTGAAATTTCGGTCTTTTACCATTTCCTGTACCAATTTCCAATATGATTCAGATACTTTATTTAACAAGAGATGCAAAAATTACAAATAATTCATGTTTTGGGTCCTAAACTACCTAGACATAAGCATAATTAGTAGCTACGCACGGACTCAAGTCACCTCGTGCGTATGTAGCCCCCACAATTAACAGCATATATTAATTTTAATCACCTATGGGGTAAATTCCTCTTACAAGGTTAGACAAGAGACTTACCTCGCTCTGAAGTTCCATAGACGGCTCCAATGCCACTCTAACACCACAAACCAATGCTTGTCGATCCAAAGCTATGCAAACAATGTGCAAATAAATCAATATGTGTGCTAATACCCATAACTAATCAATTTAAACAATTTCCAACTCCGCTCGAAAAATCGATAAAATACCCTCGGGCCCACATGCCCGGATACCAAAATTTTTCGGAGATAAATTTTACCCATGACACCACAAACTCAAATATATCATTTATTCCAAATTCTATGTCCAATTTCGTGGTAAAAATCTAAAATACCAATTTCTAGGTTTTTCTTCAAAATCCCAAATTCCTACCAATTTTCATGTTTAAATCCATATATAAACCAAGTATTTAACTTACAATAAGTGAGAATCATTTAGCTCATGTTACTTGATGAAAATCCCTCCTTGAAGCTCTCCAAAAATCGCCCAACCAAGTGGAAATGAGAGGAAATGGGCCAAAATCCTGTACTTGAGCAAACTTTCTGCCCAACGATCACCGCATCTGCGGTCACTTGGCGCTTCTGCGGTTCCGCAGGTGCGGCCACAAATTTCGCTTCTGCGGTTTCCCCTAAGGCCTCCTGCCTCTGCATCTGCGGACCAGGCTTCGCTTCTGTGGAGTCGCACCTGCGATCAAAAATCTGCTACTGCGGTCTCGCAGGTGCAACCAAAACCTCGCACCTGCCCTTCCAACCCAGCTCCCATCTAGCCGCTTCTGCCTATCACTTCCTCACTTCTGCGAGGCCTTTTCTGTGATGAATCTTCCGCAAAAGCGGTTATTCCAGCAACTTCAATAAGGTTCCAATCGATCTGAACCCCGTCCAAACTCACCTGAGTCACCAGGGACCTAAACAAAATATACCAACACATCCCAAAATACCACACGAACTTAGTCGAACCTTCAAATCACGTCAAATAACATCAAAATCATGAACCGCTCCTCGAATCAAACTTATAAACTTTCAAATTTCCACATTCTATATCTTATACCGAAATGTATCAAATCAAGTCCGATTGACCTCAAATTTTGCATAAAGGTCATAATTGACATTACAGACCTATTCCCACTTCCGGAATTGCAATCCGACCCCGGTATCAAAAAGTTCACTATCGGTCAAACTTTCCAAAATCATCAAATTTCCAACTTTCGCCAATTGACGTCGAAATGACCTACGGACCTCTAAATCAACATTCAGACACGCTCCTAAGACCAAAATCACCATACGGAACTATTCCCAGGATCGGAATCCCAAACGGACATCGAAAATATCAAAATCCACTTCAACCCAAACTTAGGAAATTATTAAGCCTTCAAAATACTAACCTTTCGTGATAAGTGTTGAAATACTCCCGGGCCACCCGATACTCGACCCGAACATTCGCCCAAGTCCGAAATCATCATACGAACCTATTGGAATCTTAAATTCCTAATTCTGAGGTCGTTTACCAAAAAGCCAAACCTTAGTCAATTCTTCCGAGTTAAAGCTTCCGAATTTAGAATTTGCTTCCCAAATCAACTCCAAACCTCCCGAAATTCGATTTTGACCATGCGTACAAGTCATAATACCTTAAGTGAAGCTACTCAAGGCCTCAAACTGCCGAACGACGCGCTAGAGCTCAAAACAACCGGTCGGGTCGTTACATTCTCCCCCACTTAAACATACGTTCGTCCTCGAACATGCTAAGAGATGCTCTGGAGTTGTCCAAAATTACTGTTTAACACCGTGTGCACCTACAAGTGCCATCACAAATCCCAGTTTGGCACCTCAGCTCGAGCCGAACTGAAGGTCCTCCCTTTTATTCAATCAATACGCCTTAGAACCAAAGTCTAACCTCCGAATTTCTTTACAATACCTAATTCTAGCATACCAACACCGTATCAATCACTACACACTGTACTAAAACATGATTGTGCACCTATGCTGAAATCACACCGCGCACCATATAAGTCGATTGCCTATAGTAACATCCCCCAAACATAATAGCTGAAATGTTTACGAAGCTGATGCCCACAATACACCTCATAACACATATAAGCCCGGTTTCAATCCTCCCGATACAGTCGCGACGAAAGAGACGTGTAAAACTCATAACCTCCTCCTCAATCAATGATTCGTGGAGTCTCTCCTCCTGACAAGAACCATTACCTCATTCTCAACTGAATAACTATATTTTCTCTTTAATGTACCTTATATAAACCTGATCACACTAACTTCAGGTCCAATAACCTCGACTCACCCAGTACAAATTGCTCTGGCAACAAGCCACCTCAGACGCTGCCAAAAGTCTCATATGATGCACAATGCGCCAACAAGCTACGAACTCGAATATAACTCATATGGCGATCTCTGATAGGAAATTACCCAGCCCACATAAGGAACCATGCTCAACATCTCATTGTTGTGGCATGCAACCCGATCCATCATGGCACTGCTGCGGCGTGCAACCCGATCCAAATATTATATATCTGTGGCGGTGTGCCACCTGATCCGCACATAACAATCAAGAAGAAAACACACACATTAAGCCGTAACGCTTATACTTACGAAAATGCCCTAATATCGACCACAAGTACGCCTAGTGCATAGTACAAATCCTAGGAAGGCGAATAGCGCCACACACTATGAAACTCAAGCACAACTAAGGTGCGACAAATGACTTGCATCTTGAGAGCTATTTTGCTCATACAACATTGCAAGCTACACGAGACTTGAACACATGTGCGAAAAATCAAGCCATATCACAAACCACGTGGCACAATATAGGCTACACGGAATAACTAACGGCGTAAATAACATTCAATACCCGATGACTCCTTCGTAAGCAATGTTATGACGAATGTACACGTCCGACCTTACGTAGAGCACAAATTCACATTAGACCCACCAACGGACCTCAAATCAATTCTAATCATACCATACTGGGCTAACAACATTTCAAGGATCCACATTGGCCCTATTCATGACACATACGAGCAGCCGTCCCAATCCAGAACAAACTCCCAAATTAACAATAGTACCCAAAAATCTCCATACTTGGTTTTAGTCTTTAGCAATCAAGTGACTAACATAACACACTTATACAGATTTCCCCGTGGGGTACGCTCCCACAACCTTCCGTTCAGGTAGCAAAGTCTGCGCATCCATACCACCCATCGTTAAAATTCCATAAAACAAATTAAGAATCCGTAATTCAATATACAAGGCCTCTTACACAGTACACTATCCGCAGGTCACACTAAAGAAAATACCAGCTTACTCTGAACACCTGCTCACCCGAGCTCGTGACATTCTAGTCAACACCGAACCGTAACCTTGACCTTCAACTTCCAGTTCCCATGCCGCTCACTGCACCTATCATGCTGCTATGCGATAATACACATATTCACCATAACCCTTGAACTACTAGTGGAATAAGTCACTCCATTGGCTAGAAACCTTTCACTTAGCTCATTTCCGAAGAACCAATGCAACACACAACTGAATTCCCAGACCGCGGAGATATACCAACCTCAAGTCGCGGTCTAAACTGCCACAACTTTTCCGAAATCCGTTTAGACAACAAGACCGTTTGAATTAAACACCTCCCAAATCAATCAAGTTATGGTGGTTGTCAAGCCCGTACAACCACAAACCATATGTATAACTTCACGCTGAAGGAACTGATCATTGCCACGATCATGTTGATTCAACAATTACTAACCGACCCAACTTCTTCAAATTCACTCTTGACTTGCCTTAGAAATACTAGCAGTTCCATTCAAACATAATGAACTAAATCCGCACTCATACCGAGTGACCCGTATCACGAGACCATATTGTCTCAAATACTCGTAACTCATCTCATACCTTCCTCATGCGCACAATGGCATTTCCAACTGGTATACCTGTTCCGCAAGACCTCCCACAAATCCGAAGTTATTTCTTCCTTTCCTCCAATACTACACTGCATACCCAATGATAACATAAAATACTCTAAGTCCCGTTCACAATCCCCTGCAGAAACTCGATCCTTAACCACACAACGGACCTGAAATCCTTAGGTACTGTACTTAAAATTCTCGAACTCACTGGACCATTGTTAAGAGTCACCCACTCTGACCCGGTCTCGAATATAACCAAACTTCATTGCTATGCTAGCATATGAATACCCTCTCAAAGAAGAAACCGTCTGAATTCGTTTCCTTGTACATTACACCCACAAGAAGCATAAACTCTGAGTCTTCCCAAAACCTGCACCCGAATCAATAAGACGAAGTTTGGCATACATTCATCAAGTTCCGTGCTCGAATTACTCCTGATGTTTTCTTTTCTTGGTCATGAATAGTTCACCAATGCACCGATAGCTAGAACCCGCACAAGCAGACAACCACGCGATCAAATGGTAGACGGTGGGGCTCACCCACTTAGCTTTAAGCTACCATTACATAATGTAGATCCCGCACTGATTCCTCCTTCTTAATTACCGTGATCTCGCATCGTTAACCTACCAAATTTCTCGAAGTGTTTTGTTAAATCTCTTCATGAACATTCTGAGCTATCGGCCACGATCTCATATCAGAACTCATTCCACGACGTTGTATACATTTATTCCTTCCCTATTAACATCAACTGAGAGTTCAATAATATCATCCACACTCAAGTCATATCGTATCTGAAACGATAATCAAATCTTCACATTCCTCTCTATTTCAAGCAACTCCTTTCGGCCACATTAAACCTTTCTCCGTATAGTAACCATCATCCCCAATAAGACACGTAGACCAAATCGCCTTCCATTGTGATTTCCAAACCGTTCAACACTTTCTCAAGGCACGTGGCTATCCTACCACCGAATCCATATGCTACTTTGCCTCTCCCACTTCGGTCAAACCATCCCCTTTAAGCAACTTCCCGACTTTCGCTTCTCATACTTGACCTACTAGTAAATTAACCACCGCAAGACACCTCCCACATGTCCTTCCTCATTCTTTATTTCCCAATTGTTGTATCAAATCAAAATCCATCTCTGTAACACCTGAACTAACAAATTACTACCAATTATAAGTCTCCTAGTAGATCATCTTTCTCTAGCCATCAGCATTGGAATCACCCATTCGATCCTGAACCACTGCGCATCGCTATTTCTGACAACCGCCCTTCAAGCATCATTTCACAATACCATGCTCTGAAGCAAATATCAAAGAAGATCATAACACCGGCGAGCCCTAATGTGTTCAAACAAAGACGACCATACCACATCACAAAGGAGAATTTCACCACGCTCGAAAATACCAAGTCTCGTTACTCTATCGACCCAAGCCCAAACATCCATAGTCTGATTGCATTTCCTTTGCTGGAATTAAACACCGAACCTCTAAATCATGCGCTGCGAAATTCTCATCTCAAGTCATTCATTGCCTCGACACATAAACAAGCACACTACCATTACACCAACACCGTGGAATAACAACATATGAACATCATAACAATATGTGCATAACCTCAAAACCATAGGAAATATAGATACTGAGTTGACACACCAAAACATCCTTCCGCAAGGCGACGATAGATAGCCCGCTCGAATATGCAGGGAAAACATCCTGCACAATGTCTGCAGTACCACTACAACTCCTCAATGCCCAATTGATAACTAGCGCTTCACGTCGCGTAAGAATGAGTAGGAAGGAAATAGAGGCACATGCCTCAATGGAATCAAACCGCACAATAATGAATCAATAAGGGAAGTGCTCTTAACAACCCTGTAGCCTCTCGAAGATAAGTACAGATGTCTCTGTACCGATCCGCAAGACTTGCTCATGACTCATAAGACCTACGTGAACCTAATGCTCTGATACCTTGCTGTCACGACCCAAAATCCACTATAGATCATGATGGCGCCTAACGCCCGCCGTCAGGCAAGCCAACGGCAATTTACTAAATTAATTACTCTTTTCTCGTACTTTTGAAATCATAATTTCCATTAATTAAATTGTATGAAATAGAATTTATAGGGTGAAACAATGTAAATTATGTGAACTACCATACTAAACATCCAGTAGGAACTCCCAAAACCTGGTGTCACAAGTGCATGAGCATCAACTAGGAAATATGATAAAAGACAACCTCTGTCTGGAATATAGATTAGACAGGAGAATGTAAATAACTTTGATGGAGACTCTGTATGCTGCGGATTCGTAACATGGAATGCAGCTCACCGTAAGTCCCCGTAATAGCCGTGCCTCTGCGCCCAAAAGACCACTAGACTTATTTGTACCTGCACAAAATGTGCAGCAAGTGTAGTATGAGTACGTAAATCAACGCGTACTCAGTATGTATCAAGCCTAACCTCGAAGAAGTAGTGACGAGCGATCGACATCGACACTTACTAAAGGTCCAATAAAACAACGTAATAAAGGCGTAAGCAGATATGAAGTGCACAACAATAATGGGGTAAATCTGTAAGGTTTATAATCTTCCAATTATTCATTTTAAAGCATAAATTTCTCGATATTGTATTCTACATTAATATCTTAGAAAATTGCCAAGTGTCAATACCAATTAAGTAAGAAATTCCATAAAATGTCTGGCTTCAGTGGAAGGTTTATCTTGTGAATATTCGAACTACTAGCGATAACGCACGATTCTGTCATGGTCGTTCGGCCCGATCCGGAATAACGTGTACACTGCCGAGGGATGTGCGGTACAATCCATAGATGCATCTATACTGCAGAGGCGTTCAGTCCGCTCCACTAGAAAGGAGTACACTTTACGAACCTCCGGAATGAGAAGCAATCACAAGGCTAACACGTAAGGATGTACAAATTCTATTAACGGTTGATTAACTCGCACAAAAATTCAAGTACATGAAATTTCGGTCTTTTACTATTTCCTTTAACAATTCCCAATATGATTCGGATAGTTTATTTAACAAGGGATGCAAACATTACAAATAATTCATGATTTGGGTCCTAAACTATCCAGACATAAGCATAATTGGTAGCTACGCACGGACTCTCGTCACATCGCGCGTACGCAACCCCCACAATTAATAGCATATATTAATTTTAATCACCTATGGGGTATAAGGTTAGACAAGAGACTTACCTTGCTCTGAAGTTTCATAGCTGGCTCCAATGCCACTCAAATACCACAAATGGATGCATGTCGATCCAAAGCTATGCAAACAATGTGCAAATAAATCAATATTTGTTCTAATACCCATAACTAATCAATTTACACAATTTCCAACTCCGCTCGAAAAATCGATAAAATCCATCCTCGGGACCATGTGTCCGGATTTCAAAATTTTTCGAAGATAAACTTTACCCATAACACCACGAACTCAAATAAATCATTTATTCCAAATTCTATGTCCAATTTCGTGGTAAAAATTCAAAAATACTAATTTCTAGGTTTTTCTTCAAAAATCTCAAATTCCTACCAATTTTTATAATTAAATCCATATATAAACCAAGTATTTAACTTGCAATAGGTGGGAATCAATTACCTCGTGTTATTTGATGAAAATTCCTCCTTGAAGCTCTCCGAAAATCGCCCCAACCAAGTGGAAATGAGAGGAAATAGGCCAAAATCCTGTAGTTAAGCAAACTTTCTGCCCAGCGATCACCGCACCTGTGGTCACTTGGTGCTTCTGCGGTTCCGCAGGTGTGACCACAAATTCCGCTTCTGCAGTTTCTCCTAAGGCCTCCTGTCTCCGTATCAGCGGAGTCGCACCTGCGATCAAAAATCCACTTCTGCGGTCTCGCAGGTGCGGCCAAAACCTCGCACCTACGCCTCCAACCCAGCTCCCCTCTAGCCGCTTCTGCGGTCCCCTTCCTCGGTTCTGCGATGAATCTTCCGCATAAGAGGTTACACCAACAACAGAAAATTCCAGCAACTTCAAGAAGGTTCCAATCGATCTAAACTCACTCAAGCCACTCGGGGCCTTAACCAAATATACCAACACGTCCCAAAATAGCACATGAACTTAGTCGAACATTCAAATCACGTCAAATAACATCAAAATCATGAACCGCGCCTCGAATCAAACTTATAAACTTTCATATTTCCACATTCTATATCTTATATCGAAATGTATCAAATGAAGTCCGATTGACCTCATATTTTGTACAGAAGTCATAATTGACATTACGGACCTACTCTCACTTCCAGAATCGCAATCCAACCCCTACATCAAAAAGTCCACTATCGGTCAAACTTCCCAAAAATCATCAAATTTTCAACTTTCTCCAATTGGCGTCGAAATGACCTACGGACCTCCAAATAAACAGTCGGACACGCTCCTAAGACCAAAATCACATACAGAACTATTTACAGGCTCGGAATCCCAAATGTATATCGATAACATCAAAATCCCCTTCAACCCAAACTTAGAAAATTATTCAGCCTTCAAAATACTAACCTTTCGTGATAAGTGCCGAAATACTTCTGGGTCACCTGATACTCGACCCGAACATACGCCCAAGTCCGAAATCATCATACGAACCTATTAGAACCTTAAATTCCTGATTCTGAGGTCGTTTACTAAAAATCCAAACCTTAGTCAATTCTTCCAACTTAAAGCTTCCGAATTTAGAATTTTCTTCCCAAATCAACTCCAAACCTCCTGAAATTTAATTCTGACCACGCGTACAAGTCATAATACCTGAAGTGAAGCTACTCAAGGCCTCAAACCGTCGAATGACGCGCTAGATCTCAAAACGACCGGTCGGGTCGTTACATATTACTTGTGCTGTTTTAAATTATATTGCTATGAATTATTGTTGGTTATTGAAGTTGGACTCTGACCTTGGTACAAGCTTGTCACTACTTTCATTCTAAGTTTAGGTTTGTTACTTATTGAGTACATAGGGTCGGTTGTACTCATACTACACTTCTGCACCTTGCGTGAAGATTTTGGATATTGATGTTGTTGCATTTGGCGGGGGCTGAATCTGAAGATGTACCTGTGTTCTAGTTATTGCTGCCCTTTTGTTCATGGTAGCTTTAGAATTTTAATTTGTTCATGTATATTTCAAAAAAATATTGTAGTTCATTTTATACTAGCTATGTAAACACTAAATCTTAGAAGCTCATGATTTGTACTACCAGTCCTTAGAGAGTGTGTTAGATTCAGTTAAATATTATTTGATCGGATATTTGTAAATTGGCTTACCTAACGGGTTGGGTTAGGTGCTATCACGGCTAGTTGAATTTTGGGCCGTGATAATAATATGCTGGAAGTTCATACACAGGTACACCAATCTCTAGTATATTATGCTGGAACTTTCCGTGTTGTACCAAAATAATTGTTATTTTTCAATGACTTTGCAAACGTTGACTATTTTTCAATTATTAGTCCGAAAACTGGCTAGGCCATGCTATTTTCACCAAAATTGGCTATAATATTCGCCCCATTAACCGAATCCGACCCTATTACTTGTTACTAACCCTTAAGAAACTGACTGATGGGGTCCTCCACATCGTCGAAGATCCACCGGAAAAGGGTCTGGTCGGAGACGGCAAGTTCAGGCAACAAGTTATCCAAATCCCCAAATTCAATGTGTTATATTTTTCTGGCTCCACACCCAACTCCAACCCCAATGAAAATGGCTGCAGGTATATTAATGGCCCACTTGGAGGTATATTAACTTAAAACAAAAGATGGTTCATGACCTAATTAAATCACAAGGGAGCATGATATATATATATATATATATATATATATATATATATATATATATATATATATATATATAAAAGTGAAATATAAAACATCATCACTTACATGCTCAGCTAAGGCCCCAGGGAACATAACTAATCCGTGGATCACATATAATACACATACAAGTAGCAAGCTATAGCTTATATGGTAGGGATCTTTGCCAAATCCCCCAACACCACCACAGTTGAAAACTCGGGTGGATGGATTAATCTAAAATTTAAAAAAAAAAAAAAAGCTTCATCACATACATATTATACATAACTACAATAGCCAACCTGCAGCAGGCACTAATTAATAAGCCAAAGTTGTTGATTTTCTCTTAGAATAATCAGATAAAACAATCCCTCCATATAACTTTACAGCTTCATGACTGTTGATAACTCTCCCTTGAATGGCAGAAGCTGGTTTCAGCTGAACAATATGAGACTTCTGTGGTTGGTATGAAGCAGAAGAAGGCCTTTTCTTTCTTTCATAGATTTCGTCAACAAGAGTAAAACCTTCTTGGCCTATCTTAGAAATGTCTTTCTTTGGTGCCATATATTTAGGTGTAGGCGAATTAAAGTGTTAAAACTACAAAGAATTTCTTTTGGTTTGGCTATAGAAAGAAGAAATGTTGGCTGTGTTTATTGCATAGTCTAATGGATAGAGTCCCTTTATATAAAGGTATTTGTTCAACAATGTCCTTACCCTTAATTCCAACTTTCTTTGATTCCTTTGAGATATGTGTTGCGAGATTATTAAAGCAAGAAAAAGGCCGTGGGAATTAGTTTCTCCATCCGTACAGGAGGTAAATAAATATCACTTTATTAAATATGAAAGCAGTCATATATATTCGATTTCATTTTGATTTGACTCGTCACATACAATTTTATTAAAATCTAAAATATCACTGTATTACACATGTCGCGGTTGTTCTTAATTATGTTGTTAAAATCTAAATATCTATTTCAACAAGCTATAGTAGCCTATGCCTATTTTTTTTATCCAAGACGAATTTTCTTATGTAATCTTAATTAGTACGTAGAGTAGGTGTCTTGGCAAATACCCAAGAAAGAAAAATAAGAAGTCTGTGCATAAAAAGGGAAAATATTTTGTATCGTCATTTACGAGCAACCTTTTTGATTTTTTCTTTTTAGGTCACAAATAATTCACTATTTTTAAATATTGAATTGCAACAATTTTAAGTAGTAGTTTATTGGTCATCAATATTTGCAAATACGTGCGATACTTTAAATACTAGTGACATTTCAAGATCTTTATACAAATAACCGGCCGGATTCGTTGTTTGCTTGCCAATATACATAAATTACACGGATTGCATATTGTTATACACACATTATATATAGTGGCGGATGCAGTGTAGTATTACCGGGTTCAACTAAACGCATAACTTTTGACGCACAGTAAAATTTTATGTGTAAAAATTTATTAAAATTACAAATATAGTAGATATGAACCCATAATTTTAAAAATATAATGGGTTCAATACGAAAAACTTTAAAAGTTGAACCCATAAGATTTAAACCTGGATCCGCCTCTGATTATATATGGATTATATATTTATCGGCTATTTTTAGTTTAAACATTTTGATGAATGACTGTTTAGTTTTTTTTTTAATTGACGCCCAATTAACAACCATGGTGATGTCACCGCCATGACCTAATCTTGGCTTAGTGGAACAAATTCAGAGGGGGAAAAGCGCCAAAGAAATGCCATTTCAATTATTCTACACTCATAAAGGTACCTGGCCCTGGGTTGTGGATAATTTCATTACTCCTATTTGATAAAGGAAACAACATCTAAATGAAGTAAAAAGTGCGAATTGGAGCCTCATTCACATTTGGGGTAAATAACTATCATTTGGAATATTAAACATATAAAGCTCACAATATTCCTTTCATTTTAGTTTGACCCTTCACATACAAGAAAACATAACCTTGGGAGAAGCTATTTGACTCGTCATATATACTATTAAAAACAATGCAATTGATAGAAAAAAGATAGATGATTTATCTTCTTTTCTTAATATAATTTGACAAAAAATAATTTTGTAATGTTACTAATATAGTAAATAAAAATCAATGACTACCGCAGCGGTGAAGCATGAATTTCATTAAGGTTGTTTAGTGGTATACAATATTCAAGATTTAATATATTTGTTACGATCCAAAATCCACTAAAGGTTGTGATGACACCTAACACCGCCGCCAGGCAAGACAACGGTGATTGATCAACTTAATTACTCATTTTACTATTTTAAAATCATAATTTTTCTTAATTAAATAGTATGAAATAGAATTTACAGGGTAAATGATAATATTTACACGAACTACAATAACGAACAACCCGCAGGAAACCCCCAAAACCCGGTGTCACAAGTACATGAGCATTTTCAAAGGAGTATAATAATAATACAACATCTGTCCATAATATAAATAAGACAAGATAAAATAAATAGTACGATGGAGACTCGGTGGACTGCGATGCGTAGCCTGAATTGCAGCTCACATAAAGTCTCCTCAATAGATGCGCATACGCGCCAAGATAATCACCCAATGAACCTGTCAGATCCTGCATATTTAGTGCAGAAGTGCAGCATGAGTACGTAAATCAACGCGTACCTAGTAAGTATCTAGCCTAACTCCGAAAAAGTAGGGACGAGGGGTCGACTTCGACACTTACTAGAGATCCAATAAAATAATATAATAATTCATGATAGATATGAAGTGCACAACAATAGTGGGGTAAATCTGTAAGTTTCATAATCTTCCAAATATTTCTTTTAAGTGTAAATTTCTCGATTTTGTACTCTACCTTAATAACTCAGAAAAAGTCAAGTGTCAATATCAAATAAATAAGGAATACCATAAAATTTCGGGCATCAATGGAAGGTTTATCTCGTGAATATTCGGACTACTATCGATATAACGCACGATTCTGCCGAAGTCATTTGGCCACATCCAGAATAATGTGTACACTGCTGAGGGTCGAGCGGCATGAACCATAGATGCATCTATTATACTGCCCTGTCATGACCCAATTTTCCCTCCGTTGGGTATCGTGATGGCACCTAGTCTTAGGGACTAGGTAAGCCTAACACTTACTGAATAACAACAATAATTAAATAACATATAATATTTTTTTTGAAATATAAATCTCTATAAAATTTACAATTCCCAAAACCGGTAGTACAAGTCATAAGGTCTATAGAGTTTGTTACAATTTTTTAAATACAACTGTTTGAAATAAAATAAACAGTGTGAATACAAATCAGAAGGCGACTCCGAAGCCTGCGAACGCAACAACAGGTTTACCTTGAGTCTCCACAACAACAATCACCACAGCTAGTTAATGATCAACTAACTTCGAAAATACCTGGATCTGTACAAAAATGTGCAGAAGTGCAGTATGAGTACACCACGGCGGTACCCAGCAAGTATCAAGATTAACCTTAGTGGAGTAATGACGAGGTACAGTCAAGTCACATACTGGACTAAATAACTCGAACAAGAATAAGTATAGGAACAACGGAGTATGATATCTACATAAGGGCTATGCGAAATGGCAAATAATACGGTAATTTCAGTAAGAAAGGAAAACAACAACTATCAGTGAAATACCATGATAATGACACAGTAGATGTACAGAAAAACGGTCTAAATCCGGCGACCACAAATAAATGAAAGGCAAATAACAACTCAACAAAACGACCGCTTTCACACCGAATTTTTGCCAAAAACCTCCAAGAGATACCGAACCTCAGAATATTCACAACTCATGGGTCCCAATTCCTGAACCCTAACACTTATCATCATGTGCTCTCATTATAATTTATAACCGCACTGACGACTCACGTGCCAAATAGAGCCATTCTCACATAGAAGGCAAGTAAACAAGGGTGTGCATCTATACTCAACAATATCAAGAAAACATTTTAACCGATAAGAGGGCTTAACTACGTGTATGCTTGTGCAAGTGTCCTAATATAGTTCATTCCAGCTAGTAAGTATTGGAAAAGAAATAGACATCACGTAGAATGTTTTCCCACAACTTTCTACAAGATAAAGCTCACACAGGTAAGTGTACCATTACACAAATATCAACAACAAGAATGCCCCCAAGCCATCACAAGTTATCACAAATCAATCCCTGACACAACCCAGCTTGTCTCGCCACATGTGCAATAGTAAAGTGAATGTCCGCCTTGTCTCACCACACGTGCATAATAATGTTCCCACCTTGTCTTACCACATGGGCAACCCACATATATATATATATAACACGCCTTGTCACGCTGCATGTGCAATCATCAATATTAACAATAGTACGACAGAAATCTCGTGCAACCCAATAACACTCACATGGCAGAAACCTAGTGCATCACAATAACAACAACCACACTGCAGAAACCTCGTGCATCACAACAACTAGTACAACAACAACAATGACAATAATATAAGGGTACGATAAATAAGTCAACTCAGAGATTCCAGAACTCAAGAAACGAAGCAACTAATTCACAAAGAGTAGGCACAACAGAGAATGCTAGTCATAATAAGAACAACTTAACAAGAAAGAAAATACTATGTAACAACGCTCCACAATATACAGTTCGACAACGAGGGAGCTAACACAAGTCGAATAATTTCAAATAAGGACAAGTCAACTAAATTATAGGATGTCTAACTTCTTTTTAAGGTTGGGTAATTAGGGAAGAGATACAACAAATTCAATAAGAATAAGCAGCAGAAAGATAATCATAGTCTCAATTAAGGGTGAACAATTACAGAAGAGATAATTATACTTCAAATAAAGATAAGCAGTTAGGAAAGGAAAACATGGCAATAAAAGAGATAACAATTTCAGTTAAGGCAAAGATAGATCAAATAAGCAGCAAGAGTGGATCATGAAGCAATTAATTCTAATTAAATTAGGTAGAGGTGGACTAGAAATTAAGAAACGTGATCATAATGAGAACAACTACATATTCAGTGAATACAAGGACCTAAGAACCCTAAAAGGCCAATTTTCCACAAATAAGTTCGAGCACGTACTCGTCACCTCGCGTACACAGACTATAATTAGCATAGAAGACTCAAATCCAAAGGGGTAGATTCCCCCACACAAGGTTAGGCAAGATACTTACCTCAAAGAAGACAAATCGATAGTCAAAATGAATTTCTCGGGTGAAATAAACTCCAGACGACTCAAATCTAACCAAAATAACTTCAAATCACCCCTACGGACCTCCAAATTCAAATCCGGACACACGCCTAAGTCCAAAACTACCATACGAAGCTGTTGAAATTATTCAAAACCCATTCAGGAGTCGTTTTCACAAAAGTCAAATTTCGGTCAACTCTTATCGCTTAAGCTTCCAAAACTAGAATCCTTCTTCCGATTTGACTCTGAGTCCTCCAATAACTAAACTCAACCACGCACGCAAGTCAATACACATAATACAAAGTTGGTCAAGATCTTATGCCGCCGAACGGGACTTAAATTCTCAAAACGACCGACCAGGTCATTATATCCTCCCCCTTTTAAATAAACGTTCGTCCTCGAACGTGCCAAGATTCTCGTCGAAGCCGTCAAATCACTTAATGCACACATCCAACATACACCCGCGGGTGACCCCACGTCACCCCAATCCACATAAGCCTGACAACACCATCTCAATTGTAATTTATCCTTTCTACCAACACCGATAAGCCTTAGAGTCAAAATTCTCACCTTCCGTTCATCTTCAAAAGACCCGATTCTAAATCCATACCCGGTATCAGTCTCAACCAGCTGCAACAACTCATGCCTACACCCACAAGGTACGATCACTCAACATGACACGCAACACATAGGCCCATAATAACATTTCTGATCACAATAGCTGCCTGTAATCAAAACTAGCATCGGCAATTAGCCTCATATCCGTTAGAATTGTGTTTCAAACCTCCACAACACTGACAACGATGCAAGAAACATGAAGACCTCTTAACAATACACCTGAATCAACAAGTCACAACTAACACCACCGGGCACACACCCCGCAAGCTAAAACTCAAGAAGCACAGAACGAAAAATGACTGAATATGTAAAGAAAAACACATAAGAGAAATATCAAATAAGCCCGACGGGCACACCTCTCTATGAGTAACATCCTACAAATCAATTTTAAAAGGAAAAAGTAAAGTATATGAACAAATCACAAGGATCTTATCCTAATATAACTTCCACCGCGGCATGCAGCCCGGCTCAAACATATCAAATCACATGGAATCGCGAGGGTCTCACCCTCAACTCTGAATCACAAGTCAAATACACATCATACCAATGGAAATCTTCCACTAACTCAATTCTTCAAATAAAATCACAACACTTACTAAACTCTCACCCCGGTAGAGTATCAAATCACAAATCGTAACCAAATTACTCAGGAATCACATCAAACCTACCATAATGGACAACATGTATTCACTTCTAGCCTCGTAACTCTCAATAAAGAATAAAAACAAATGATAAACATAGGCTACCACTCATAGAATCTCCCAACATGGGTAAACATATAAGTAGAGTACTAATCACGAAACTCACCCATAAATGAAGCAACCAATAAGGGAACTCGCTCCGATAAGTAGAACCGAAACAAAATACGAATGGTGCCCCTCTGTAACAAATCAAAAGCATACATGTATGGAATCATCTGGTGCAACGGCCTCAAGCCTACTATATGAAACACATCAACGGGCCGGGTCTCCCCCCTTTGGGCGCCCTCTACTCGCCTAAATACCTCGCTGTGACACATCTGTCCGGAGTCTGGTACAATCTCTCACCATGTGGCTGGTATCTCCACACTCAAAGCAACCCCTCTGCTGACGTGGCTGTGGGAACTATGCAGTACAGATACTCTGAGACTCCATGAGTACCTGAAATACCGTGCGAAGCCTGAAGTGCAAACTGAACTGGCTAACCCACAAAACCTCTACCATGCCGTACCCTGCCTCCAAAATAAGGACCAGTAGATCTCTCCGGTCTACGAGGCCTCCTAGCCTCCCTGTCCTCTCTCTCCTGACCTCGCCTGACCTCTCTTTCATGGCCCCGCCTGTCCTCGCTCTCCTGATCCGACATGCCCTCCACTTGGCGAGCGATTCGTACCACCTACTGAAATGAAACATCTGACTCTAATTCCCGAGCCATGCTGAACCGAATATCATGCCTGAGCCCCTCAATGAATCTATAGACACGCTCTCTAACTGTAGAGACCAAAGCAGGTGCATGTTTGGCCAAATTACCGAATCTAATGGCATACTCTGACACTGACATAGTGCCCTAGCGCAGCTGCTCAAACTCCGCACGCCATGCATCTCGAAGGGACTGCGGTACAAACTCTCTTAGGAACATCTCTGAAAACTGAATCCATGTAAGTAAAGCTAACTCGGCCGGGCTACCCAACTCATATGCCTGCCACCACTGATAAGCCGCTCCTCTGAGCTGGAAAGCAACAAAAGCAACCCCACGCGTCTCTACACTACCCATAGTACGAAGAATGCGGTGACACTCCTCCAGGAAACTCTGGGCATCGTATGTCGCCAATCCACTAAAGGTAGGAGGGTGGTACTTCTTGTACCCCTCAAGTCTAAGTTGTTCTTCCTCAGATATTGCTTCCCTAATCACGTGCTGAATTGGAACCACAGGCTGTGTCGCCATGACACCTGGAACTGGACCAACGTGAACTCGTTGCTTTGGAGTGTGGGCGGCGGGAGTCTGAGCTCCTCCCCCGGTCTGTGAAGTAGCTGGTGCAACCGGAATCAACCCCGCCTGAGCCAATGTACCAAACATGATCAGGAACTCTGCTAAGGTCTCCTAAAGTCCGGGGGTAACAAAAGGCGCCTCCGGTACCTGTTCCCCAACCGGAGCTACTAGCGGCTCCTCAACTGCTGCTCTGGTAGATGCTCTAGCTGTGGAGCATGCTCCTCATCGGCCTCTGCCTCTGCCCCTAGCGACATCATCTCCGAGGGTAACGGCATCAGTAACTGCAGCTCGTGTCCTCACCATATGTGAGAGAATGGAATGATAAAAGTTCAAACTTCGAGATCAATGAACTCGCACAATATGAATGAAGGAAGTGAAACTGTCCTAATAGTTCCGTAGCCTCTCAAATATAAGTACAGACGTCTCAGTACCGATCCGCAAAACTCTACTAAACTCGCTTATGACTCGTAAAACCTATGAACTTGGAGCTCTGATACCAACTTGTCACGACCCAATTTTTCCTTCGTTGGGTATCGTGATGGCACCTAGTCTTAGGGACTAGGTAAGCCTAACATTTACTGAATAACAACAATAATTAAATAACATCTAACATTTTCTTGAAATAGAAATCTCTATAAAATTTATAATTCTTAAAATCGGTAGTACAAGTCATAAGCTCTACAGAGTTTGTTACAGTTTTGTAAATACAACTATTTGAAATAAAGTAAACAGTGTGAATACAAATCAGAAGGTGACTCTGAAGCCTGCGAATGTAGCAGTAGGTTTACCTTGATTCTCCACAACAACAATCCGCACATCTAGCTAATGATCAACTGACCTCGAAAATACCTCGATCTGCACAAAAATGTGCAGAAGTGCTGTATGAGTACACCACGGCGGTACCCAACAAGTATCAAGACTAACCTCAATGGAGTAGTGACGAGGAACAGTCAAGACACCTACTGGACTAAATAACCCGAACAAGTATAAGTAGAGGAACAACGGAGTATGATATCTACATAAGGGCTACGCGAAATGGCAAATAATATGGTAATTTCAGTAAGAAAGGAAAACAACAACTATCAGCGGAATACGATGATAATGACACAGTAGATGTACGGAAACACGGTCTAAATTCGGCGACCACAAATAAATGAAAGGCAAATAACAACTCAAAAAACGACCGCTTTCACATCGGGTTTTAGCCAAAAACCTCCACGAGGTACCAAACCTCAGAATATTCACAACTCATAGGTCCCAATTACTGAACCCTAACACTTAGCATCATGTGCTCTCATTAAAATTTATAACCGCACTAACGACTCATGTCCCAAATAGAGCCATTCTCACATAGAAGGCAAGTAAATAAGGGTGTGCATCTATACTCAACAATATCAAGAAAACCTCTTAACCGATAAATGTGCTTAAATACGTGTATGCTTGTGCAAGTGTCCTAACATAGTTCATGCCAGTTAGTAAGTATAGGAAAAGAAATGGACAGCACGTAGAATTGTTTTCCACAACTTTCCACAAGAAAAAGCTCATATAGGTAAGTGTACCATTACACAAATATCAACAACAAGAATGCCCCCAGGCCATCACAAGGTATCACAAATCAATCACTGACACAACCCACCTTGTCTCGCAATGTGTGCAATAGTAAAGTGAATGCCCGATTTGTCTCGCCACACGTGCATAAAATTATTCCCACCTTGTCTCGCCACATGTGCAACCCCCTCCCCCACATATATATATATATATATATATATATATATATATAGCCCGCCTTGTCACGCCACATGCGCAATCATCAATATTAACAATAGCACGGCAGAAACTTCGTGCAACCCAATAACACTCGCACGGCAAAAACCTCGTGCATCACAATAAAAACAACCACGCGGCAGAAATCTCGTGCATCATAATAACAACAACCGCATGACAGAAACCTCGTGCATCATAACAACTAGTACAACAACAACAATGACAATAATACAAGGGTACGATAAATAAGTCAACTCAGAGATTCCAGAACTCAAGAAACGGAGGAACTAATTCACAAGGAATAGGTACATCAGAGAATGCTAGTCATAATATGAACATCTCAACAAGAAAGGAAATACTATGTAGCAACGGTCCACAATATACAGTTCGACAACGAGGGAGCTAACACAAGTCGAATAATTCCAAATAAGGACAAGTCAACTAAATTATAGGATGTCTAACTTCATTTTAAGGTTGGGCAATTAGGGAAGAAATACAACAAATTCAATAAGAATAAGCAGCAGAAAGATAGTCATAGCCTCAATTAAGGGTGAACAATTACAGAAGAGATAATTATACTTCAAATAAAGATAAGCAGTTAGGAAAGGAAAACATGGCAATAAAAGAGATAACAATTTCAGTTAAGGCAAAGATAGATCAAATAAGCAGCAAGAGTGGATCATGAAGCAATTAATTCTAATTAAAGCAGGTAGAGATAGACTAGTAATTAAGAAATATGATCATAACGAGAAAAACTACATATTCAGTGAATACAAGGACCTAAGAACCCTAAAAGGCCAATTTTCCACAAATAATTCCGAACACGCACTCGTCACCTCACGTACACGGACTACAATTAGCATAGAAGATTTAAATCCCAAGGGGTAGGTTCCTCCACACAAGGTTAGGTAAGATACTTACCTCAAAGAAGACAGGCCAATACTCAAAAATGAACTTCTCTGGTGAAATGGCCTCCGGACAGCTCAAATCTAACCCAAATAATGTCAAAGCACAAATAAAACTCATAAGAAACTATTCCGGATCATAAAGCCCCAATCTTTATCAAAATCTAAAAATCGACCTAAAAGTCGACCCCCGAGCTCGCACCTCGGTACCCGACAAATCTCACAAAACCCGAACATCCATTCCGATACGAGTTCAACCATACTAAAATTTTCTAATTCTGATACCAATTTGACCCTCAAATCATGATTTTTTATTTAGAAACTTTTCTTCAAATATCTCCATTTTCCTCAACTCAAAACACAAATTAAATGATAAAAATAAAGATAAAACATGGAATATAATAAATTCTAGGTGAAGAACACTTACCCAATCGATTTGCTTGAAAAACTCACAAAAAATCACTCAAAACCGAGCTCTAGAACTCCAAAAATGGTGAAAATGGCAAACCTTCGGAATAGAGTACTATTTATTCTGCCTAGGTCTTAAAGCATCGCGAATGGGGAAGGGTGATCACATTCGCGAAGAAGAAAATTGAAGGCTGCCAGAAGACCCTTCGCGAACACGAGCAAAGGGACGCGAATGCGAAGAACAAGGGACAGGAACCTACGCGAACGCGCAAGGGGACACGCGAACGCGAAGTGTAAATGATCACCAGTGCCCAGGGCTTGGCTTCTACTACGCGAATGCGAGAAGGCAGCTGCGAATGCGAAGAAGGGAATGGTAGAACTTCACGAATGCGAGAGGATGAATGCGAACACGAAGAAGAAATATTTCATCCTCTAAAATAACACTACACCAACGCAAGGACACGGACACGAACGCGATAAAGGAAACCAGATGACAGAAAACAATAGTCCAAAAATAGAAGGAAATGGCCCATAGCTCATCCAAAACTCACCCGAGGCCCCCAGGACCCCGTCTAAACATACCAACAAGTTCCATAACCTAACACGGATTCGCTCGAGGTCTCAAATCACATCAACTGACGCCAAAATTACAAATTGCACCATGAATTGAACTTATGAACTTTCTAATCTTCCAACTTCTAAAACTCGTGTCGAAACCTATCAAATCAACCCGGAATGACGTCAAATTTTCCAGGCAAGCCCCAAATGACATAACGGAGTTGTTCCAACTCTTGGAATAGCATTCCTCCCTGATATGACCAAAGTCAACTATTGGTCAAACCTCTCAACCTTCAAAACTTCAACTTTTCCAACTTTCGCTGAAATGCTTCAAATCACCCTACGGACTTCCAAATCCAAATCCGGACGCACGCCTAAGTCCAAAATCACCATACAAAGCTGTTGAAATCATCCAAAACCCATTCCGGAGCCGTTTACCCAAAAGTCAAATTTTGGTCAATTCTTATCGCTTAAGCTTCCAAAACTAGAATCCTTTTTCTCATTTGACTCTGAATCATCCGGTAACTGAACTCAACCACGCACGCAAGTCAATACAGATAATATGAAGATGCTCAAGTCCTTCTGCCGCTGAATGGGACTTAAATTCTCAAAATGACCCGCTCCACAAGAAAGGAAGGAAGTTACCGAATCACGAGACGCGTTCTTACGATACAGTACATGAGCACTAAATGAATATAATCTTTACCGTTCCTCAAATAAATCGCCCACAACTCAAAGTGTTAAGGCTCGGCCTAGTATACATATATTTATTTCTAAATCAAATTCAGTTATAACTTTAATTAATTAAGCCAGCAGAACGAGTTCAAATAATTCAATTATTACATGATAAAGTCCTAAGTTTACCCGGATATAAACATGCTTTAGCTACGTACGGACTCTCGTCACCTCGTACGTACGTAGCGCCAACAACTAGTTGCCCATAACAATAAATATCACCTAGGGGATAGTTTTCCCCTCACAAGGTTAGACATGAGCCTTACCTCGCTCCGAAGTTCCATAACCGTCTCCAACGCCATTCAAACACCTCAAACCGATGCTCGTCTCTGTAAAACTAGTCAAAGAAATATGCAAATCCATAAATATATACTTTATCACATATAATGAATCAATTTTTAACAATTCCCAAATCCGCTCGAAAAGTTAATAAAGTCAACCCTCGGACCCACGTGCTCAAATTCCAAAATTTTTAAAAGATAACCATTACCCATAACATTACGAATTCAAATATATAATTTATTCCTAATTCCTGTCCAGTTTCGTGGTCAAAATCTAAAAATATCATTTCTAGGTTTTTTTTTCAAAAATCTCATAATTTCTACTAATTTCCATATTTAAATCCATATATAAGCCTTGTATTTAACTCACAAGGTGTTGAAATCACTTACCTAAATTTTGATGATAAAAATGGCACTCCAAAATCGCCCCAAAGTCGGATCCCATGGAAGGAATGGGGTAAAAATGAGCCAAACCCCTGAAATATAACTTCTTCTCAGATATTTACCCTTCGTGATCACGGAAAATGCTTACCGATCGTGAAACACAACTTTTCTCAGCTCAAAATTGCCCTTCACCATCGTGGAAAATCAATCGCGATTGCGAAGAACAAGCTGCCCAACTCCTCCTAATAGCCTCTAGTATAATGGCCATAACCTTTTGTACATAACTCCAAATGAGAAATGGTTTAACTTTTTTAAAACTAGACACCAAAAGCTATAACTTTTATTATTGGATTATCTCAAAATTCCTTATAGATTGCAAGATATAAGCTCTCGAAGTCAGACCATTGACAGAATAAAATCCTTCTACGTGATTGCGAATTTCCTTCCGCGATCGCGATTCACGAGGACTGGAACAATACTTTGCTCTTCACGATCGTGGCCCTTTCTTCCCGATCGCGAAGAAGGATGCACCAGATCTTAAAAACAGCAGCTCAAACATGGTGAAATGACCCGTAGCCCATTCGAAACACACCCGAGGCCCTCGGGACCTCGTTCAATCATACCAACCATTCCCAAAACATGATGCAAACTTGCTCGAGGCCTAAAATCACACCAAATAACATCCAAACTACTAATCTACGATCAAAACACCTATTTCAACTTTCAAACTTTCAAACTTTGCCGAACGTGTCTGAATTACGCTTAAACATTCCGGAATGACGCCAAATTTTACGTGCAAGGCACAAATCACGATACGAACATATTCCAAGGTTCAGAACCTCAAACAGACATCGATAACACCAAAGTTCATTTCAAATCAATCTTAGGAAATTCTAAAACCTTCAAAATGCCAATTTTTCATAATAAGTGCCTAAATGCTTCTGGACCACCCGATACTCAACCTGAACATACGCCAAGTCTGAAATAATCATACGAACCTATTGAAATTCTGAGGTCGTTTACTCAAAAGTCAAACCTTAGTCAATTCTTCTAACTTAAAGCTTCCGAAATTAGAATTTTCTTTCAAATCAACTCTGAACACACTTATAAGTCGTAATACCTGAAGTGAAGTTACTCAAGATCTCAAACCGCTGAACGACGCGCTAGAGCTCAAAATGACCAGTCGGGTCGTTACAATATTTGTATAAAAAATAATATTTGACGTATATAAATAATTGGACACCTATTCTTCCATGTTTGACATTCTGTAATTAAAGTGTAGGTATTAAGTATTAACAGGACGTCATGCTTTGTGTGGTATGCCATTTCATTTTTGAGTGATTTAAGATATTTTTGTGCTTTGCCCCAATAATATATACATTGACTTTATTAAAATTAAGTTTGGATTATAACAAGGATGAAACTAAGCAGTTGCGCCATATCAGACAGAATGTATAAGAAAGCCATGAAACTCTTGTGTTGAAAGACCATTTTCATGACAAACGCATCAAAGCTTGTGGCTTTTTAGTGAAATCCTTATCCATCCTGTTAGTTATTGTCAGGCCTTATATACCTAATTCAAAGTTATATTCCTAATTCAAAGACACTCTTAACATGGTATTATATTATTTGCTTGCATTAAGTCCGCACAATTTATTTTTAAAAAACATATCTTACGCCATTATGAGTATTTTTTGGTGCATATTATAACTTTTTTTTTAAAGAAAACTACATTGCATAGCCGCCTCCAGAAATAATATCGGGCAAAACATATATTTTTTTATATATTAATATATAATATACATATTTTATATATACTTAATTTTTTGTGGTATATTTAACTAGCGAATAAACTTATTTTTTATTTACCGGCTAAATATGTAACTTGTCCTTTTTCCAATATAAGTTCCTCCTAGAGCAAAGTCTCATTTGGTCTATCATGGGAGATTGATGAGCCCTCGAACCTTGGGACATTTGCATCTACACCATGTTTTGGAGTCACCATTAAACTAATAACCACTTTGCATGAAACTTTGCAAGTCTACCCACTTTAGGATCAACTTCGGACCTATCGGGTCTGAAGTTGAAGGATGATATTTTTTAGTCTGAAGTGCAACGTACTTAAGGCCTATTAAGTCTAAAGTGTAAAAATTCTCTTACGATGCACTTAAATCCAAATAGGTCTAAAGTGCAATAAATATTTTCATGCAGAGGCCAAATAGGTCCGAAGTGAAAAACTTTCACTTAAAATGCACTTAATGCCTGATAGGTCTGAAGTGCAGGTAATATTTTCATGCACTTAAGGCCAAATAGGTCTGAAGTGCAAATTGCCAGAAAAGACAAACTTAAATTAAGAAGAAGATGAAGAAGAAACCCTAAGAAATAGCAAAGAAAGGAGCACCACCACACCACCTTAAAACCTACTTACAAACACCATGTAAATTAATTGTCACCTTTGTTTTCACAACGACTAAGAAGAAGGAGAAGAAGGAGAAGAAGGAGAAGGAGAAGAAGAAGGAGAAGGAGAAGGAGAAGGAGAAGAAGAAGCAGAAGGAGAAGGAGAATAAGAGGGAGAAGAAGAGGATGAGGAGGAGCAAAAGGCCTGAACTTGCCTTTACTATGGGTACTAGTTAAATTTTCTAAAAAAAATAACAAGTTAAATAGGGACGACCAAATAGGGAGCCCCATATAATTTTAACTCGAACCTAGTACTGCATAGCCTACCACCATGATGTCACGACCCAAAATCCATCTAGTCATGATGACAGCTAACCCAACCCATCGGGTAAGCCAATTAATAACTATCCAATTTAAACGAGATTAATTAAGAAAAGAAATGAAAATACAACTGCTTTATACAAGAATTTTCCAAGGACTGGTAGTACAAATTACGAGCTTCTAAAATTTAGAATTTACAAAATTGGTATGAAATAAAGTACATCATTTATTTGAAATATACATGAACAGATTAAAATTCTAAAGCTACAAAGATCAAGAGGCAGCTATGACCAGAACGCAGGGACATCTTCAAATCCAACTCCCGCCGTGCACGGCAATATCAGCATCCAACATCTACACGCAAGGTGCAGAAGTGTAGTATGAGTACAACCGACCCTATGTACTCAATAAGTAACAAACCTAACCTTAGTTGAAAGTAGTGACGAGTTGGAACAAAGGTTGGAGTCCAACACCAATAGCCAACAACAGTTCATAACATAATAAAAGTGATAAAGGAAGTAACTCAGAGATATAGTGCTCAGCTCGTTCATAGTTCCGGAAAATAGGCATACTTTTCAAGTATGTCAGTGAAAACCCAAATCTTTTACCGAAATTACCAAAATATAAGTACGTTTGTAACACTGTGATTTTTTCCAAAACTTTCAACAGGTTAATATTTCATTTTCAAATGGCATAAGAAAAGTACATCTCTATGCCTACATGTCAATGTTTATGTGAAGTCATAAATGACGCAATGTCATACAATATGAGAAAAATGCATCTCTATGCTTATATGTCAAGTGTGCATGTCGAATGGAATGTAACTCAGTGATAAAACCATATGCATACTCTCAGAGTATCAATTCACTCAGTCCTCCCAGTCACTCAATCCTCACAGTCACTCAGTCCTCACAGTAGCTCAGCCCTCCCAATCACTCGACACTCGCTCTCAGCACTCACACTCAGTAGGTACCTGCTCTTACTGGGGGTGTGTATAGACTCCGGAGGGGCTCCTTCTGCCCAAGCGCTATAACAAGCCAATCATGGCATAAATCAATAAAAACATGCTGCGGCGTGCAGGCCGATCCCATCATAAATTAATAATACCTGCTGCGGCGTGCAACCCGATCCCATCAATATCCTCACTATCAGGCTTAGCCTCACTCAGTCATCAATCTCTCGGGCTCACAATGTCATGAAAATCAGTCCAAAATGATGATGTGATGTATCAATAAATGGTAACAGAGACTAATAAATGATATGCAAATAAATGCGTATGATTGAGTATGTAATTGCAATGTAAGTATTACACCCCATGTTTTTGTACATAAAAGTACGTCGTAAGTCGGTTGATATACGCTCAAAAGGAATGAAATCCCTGTACAAGGATAAGGAAGGTTTATCCAAGTCTTAAGTAAGTTAAGTTGAATGAGACTTGAAAAAAAAACAAATGAGATAATGGATACATAAAATATGGTAGTTTGCTTACCGGAATACTTGTTTGAGCTACTTGCTTACCGGTACTACTAGCTTGAGCTACTTAACACATGTCGTGACTATTAAATGAGGGTAAGATACGTGTCTAAGTGAATAAGGGTAGCATGTGACACCTATTATTTAACCAAGCAGGTGACAAGTAGGTGTGTCACCTACTTGCTAAAAGGGAATGCCCAAATTAGTCCACTTAAATGGACATGTGTAGGTTAGCCAAGAGGGCCCTTTTAGGGGATGAATCAAGTCATATATCCTCATAATATCCATGTAGTAGAAACATAAAGAGATCCACAAAATTCTCTCTCAAATTGACCTACTCCAAACTCTCAAGAAGTTGTTGATAATCTTCTTCTTCTTCTTTCAATTCAAGTTAAAGGGTAATCTCCAATCTTGAAGAATATGATGTGAAGCAAGTTAATGGCCATCAAGGGCAATATGCTACCATTTTTCATCCCTATAAGAACTGATATAGGTAAGAAAATCCACCCTCCTTCATATATTTGAGCTTATCTAAGTTCTAGCTAGGATGTTTGGCGAATGACTTATGAAGTAGGGGCTGGAAATTGAGTTGAAGTTGTTGTGGCGTTATGGAATGTTTGGAGTAGTTTCATATTATTATATGGCTGTCACATAAGAGTATTGTCTTGGACATGTTGTGTTTAATCTTAATGGTTCCTTAACTAAGTTGTGGGAGTAAGAATTGATGAAGTAATAAACTGAAAATCAGTTTTCAGTTGTTGTAATTTGTGGACTATTAGGAGCTCGTTTTTTATGTGGTGTTGTGGCTTAAAAGTCAGTATGTATAACCTGAGTATATTGTGGTTGTCATTATTGAAGTGTATTCAAGTTATAGCTAATTTATAGGGATGGAAATACGCAAAGTAGCACTTCGTTGTTGTATGAGATTGTGTGGACTGTTTTGGTGATGGATATAAGGTTGGATATTGATGTAATATGTTTGTTGATATTTTGGACATGTTGGTCTTGTTTGTGGATTTGAGGAAAGTGAAAAGAGTAAGGGGAGGTGCTGTCCAAAATTTCGTAGATGAGCTAGTCGCTCATTTGTGTTGAGTTCTAGCTTCCGTAATCTTAACAATGGTCCCTTATTGTTTATTTTAGATTGAAGTACTAACAGGATGAACCGACGTCGTGTGGTTAGGTAAACGAAAAAAGATATGTTAAGGCTATCCCTTCTTTTCTTTTGGCATGATCCCTATGATACAAATGGAACGAGCAAACACACAACTTTTATAAATGCCTCTATTCATAGAAGCACTAGGGGTGCCTATGTTCTTGATTCCCCATGTGTCTTATTATTATATCTCATGTTCATGGGTCTCAGAAAAATATGTAGTTGATACAATTTATCCGAAGGCATATTGATTTTATGATATTTCGAGGATCTTATTAACTTACTTCTTATGCATTGCATTTATTTATATATGCACACTGGCCCATGACCAGATGGAGTTATATAATTTATACATGTATATTGACCCATGACTAGATGGCGTTATATACGCGTATATTATTTGTATATGGGGTATGGAGAAAGGTTATGGCATTATATATGCACCACCACCTGATCAGCTGGTATACGTTGATGATATTCGCCCATAGAGGCCAAGATGATATAATGGGATGCCCTCAGAGACTTGATGATGTTATGTACTCATATACCTATGTATGGTATGATATTTACATGCATATGCATGACATTATAAATGTTTCATGATTCATAGAGCTATCCAGACTTACAAGTTGAGTCTTTTACTTCATGTCTTTTATATACCAATTTACATGCCTTACATACTTGGTATATTATTCGTACTGACGTCCTTTTGTTGTGGATGCTGCATTCATGCCTGCGGGTGTAGGTAACCAGTTTGACAAACCCTCATAGTAGACAAGGTTAACATTCAGCGAAGGATCGGTAAGACCCCACTTCATTACGAGTGCGGCCGAGTCTATAAGTCATCGTGTAAGAGTTTTGCTACAGACTGATGGGTAGGCCGGGGCCCTATTCCATTTGATGTCGAATACTCTTAGAGGCTTTATAGACACAAGTTCATTTTGTATAGTATGTCAGAGGCCTTGACGACCTGTGTGTATTCATGTTTTAAATACGATGAATTGTTGATACAATGTTTGCCCACTTACAATTATACATGACGAGTTGTGGCCATGTTGGCTCGTGATAGCAACAGATAAATTTAGCCAAGTCGGCCTATCTATGTTCTAGTTTTCGTTAAACGATTATGAGTTATAGAGTGGTTCGCTCGGGCCAGTAAGGCACCGAGTGCCAGCCACGCCTCCCCAGGTTGGGGCGTGACAGTAAGCAAATAACTCAACAATAGAACTGACCTCAGTGGGTCCCAACAGGATAAACAGATAACCTAGACATGGTTTCTAACATGGATCACATCTCAATTGCTCTAGCATGTAGAGATTTTATGGATACAAATAAGATTAGGTAACTACACAGTACAATAGAAATAACCGAGTCATAATTCACATGGTGCACGCCCACACGCCCATCACCTAGCATGTGCGTCACCTCAACGCCAAACACATATCACGTATATTCAGGGGTTCATACCCTCAGCACCAAGTTTAGAAGTGTTACTTACCTCGAACAAGACAAATCCAATACCGAGCAAGTCAAGCGATGCTCCAAAAATTCCATCACGCGCGTACCGACCTCCGAATGGTTCGAAACTAGCCAAAAGAACCTCAAATACATCAAATAATGCCAAAGGAAACAAACCCAAACGATAAAGGTTGAATATTTAATCAAAGCCCAAAATCAACCCAAACGTCCAACCCGAGACCGCGCCTCTTACTCGACAAAACTTATAAAATCTGACAACCCATTCAATTAAGAGTCCATCGACACTAGTTTCACTCAAATCCAGCTCCAAATCGATGTTCAAAACTCAAATTTTGCTTTATGAAACTTTAGGCTAAATCCCCCAATTTCTATTTATAATTCATAATCCAATTACAAAAAACGAAGATAGAATCATGAAATATAATCAAAACCGAGTGTAGAATAGCTACCCCAATCACTGTGATGAAATTCGCTTCGAATATTGTCTCAATCCGAGCCCCAAATCTCAAAATATGATAAAAGAACCAAAAGTCTCGATATACAGCTTATGCCTAGGCATCGTGGCATCTGCGACGCACTTAGCCGCTTCTGCGGCGTCGCTTTTACGACAAACGTTCCGCTTCTGTAGAGAGGCACTGGAGAAATGGCCGTCGCACCTGCGGAGAAATATCTGTTCCTGTGACATGCAGGTGCGACACAAGGACCCACATCTGCGCCAACTCCCGCTCCTGCGCTCAAAATCTCGCATATGCGCGCACGTGGGTGCGCTATAAAAATCCACTTATGCGGTCTTCCTCAACAGATCTCACCTCACTTCTATGATGAACAACCCGCATCTGCAAAGTCGCTTCTGCGGACAAGAGTCCGCAGATGCGGCTACACCAGTACCAGCAACTCTTCAACAAGGCAACAAGATGAAAAATGATCCGAACCACGTCCGTAACTCACCTGAGCCATTCGGGACCCCCGATCAAATATACCAAAAAGTCCCCTAAAATAATACGGACCCATTCGAACCCTCAAATCACACATAACAACATTGAAACGATGAATCGCACCTCAACTCGAACTTGAATGAACTTTGAACTTTTAACTTCCAAAACTCGCGCCGAAACCTATCAAATCAACCCGGAATAAACCCAACTTTTGCACACAAGTCCTAAGTGACATAACGAAGCTATTCTAATTCCCGTAACCCCAATCCGAATTCGATACCATCAAAGTCAAATCCCGGTCAAAGATATGAACTTTCCAAACCTTCAAATTTCTCACTTTCGCCAATTAGCGCCGAATACTTGTAGAATTATTCAAATGCAAATTCGGGCATACGCCCGAGTCCAAAAATCATCATCCGAACCTAACGGAACCATCAAAACTTCGCTCTGGGGTCAAATTCACAAAAGTCAAACTTAATCAACTCTTCCACTTAAAGCTTCAAACATGAAATTCATTCTTCAAAATCATTTTCGGATCACCTGAAAACCAAGACCGATGCTACTCAAGACTTCAAATAGCAGGAAGGAACACCAGCGCACAAAACGATCGGTCGGGTCATTACATTCTCCCCCACTTAAATATACGTTCATCCTCGAACGTGCCAAGAGTAGTTGCAAAAGCTTTCAAACTTTCGTGTATCCTTACCATGAATATACCTGTGGGTGATCCCACGTCACCCTTTTCCATATAGGCATGCCAACGCAACATAACTGAAGGTCATTACTTCAACCTTAGCCCGTAAACCACATAATCCAATTTCTAACATCTGAATTTCCTAAAAGACCAGAACCTCGCGTCTACACACTATATAAGTCTGAACATACTGTTTCAAGCCATACCCATAACCCAAGATGTGATCACATGACATACCACACGACTCGTATGCTTGTAACAAAATTTCCGATCACGGTGGCTGCTCAAAATAACCCAATACCGGTAATAAACCTCATATAAAAAAAAACCTCATTCTAAAACCTTCGTACACTGCCGATGATGAAAGAAACACGTAGAAACTGGTAACCATTCATCAGACCAACAAGACATGGAGCTCCCTTTCCTTCGACAACAACTATAGCCGATTTCTAAGACGATCAACGACATTATCCTTCCAAATATACCGCAAACAAATCCGATAGCACCCATTCTAGGTCTGATGACCTCATCTCATTACACAACCACTCTAGTGACATGCCACATCAATACAACTTAAAACCACAACTCACACAATTCGTGCACCAATAAGCAACAACCCAAATGTACTCAATCATGGAAAATGACTCCAACGAGAGAACCATCCCGCAAGTTCAAAAAGTACCACCACAATCGCAATACTACAAACCCATCTTAGATAGTAGAACCAAGACACATGAATCTAACACAAAGGATCATATCCCGACATAACCCAGTTGCAATGCGTGACCCTATCCAAACATGGGTCCATATGAAATACCTCAAGCCACCATGCTCAAAATCAACAACTACACGCAACTCGACATCAAATAACCGAAGTATATGACTATAACCACAGAGAAGCAAATAACACAATATACCACAGTCCGGAGAGAACATAACCAAAGCGCAATCAACCATTCGACACCCCAATAACCATCTCGCTCAAATCTCGCTACAAGACCCAAACAGAACCGCACCAAGTGTGCTTATAACCAACAAATCAAAACCCCTCGTAGCATAGAGGAGTAACACATAGAAAATCTCAGAGCATGAATAATCTCAACTCTAACCGAATAGTACATCCCTCAACAATAGAAATACAGAGTCAACCAATCCGACCAGGTACAAAATACACAATCTCATTGGCCTGCCAATGGACCCCAAATCCACTCTAGTCACCCACAAATAGATATATAACCCTTTGAAAGCCCACAATACTGAACCATAACACATACTATCATCTGGCTAGCTTTGGCAACATCTTTACATTCCACAACCACGAATTAATCTGTTTCTGAGAATTCATGGTCTCCAAGTCCATAGAACACATGAATCACCATATCTGGTCCCTACTCCATAGCCCGAATGTCTAACACATCTCTCATACACGATTATCCCACGAGAAATACTTCTAAAATTCTTCCGTGCCACATAGCAAAAATCTGAATTTCAACAGTCAATCAACCAGTGGAGTACCACAATACCAATGAAGCATCCGTAAATCAAAACACAATGCGCCTTCTGAAATGCACACCCTTCTCAAGAAATACCAAGCATTAATAACTTTCATTTAGACATCTGAAACCGTCCATATTGTCTAAGAATTCATGACCTTCCCTTTAAACCTGAACCATGACCTTGCACACGCAAACCTCAATCTCACATACACACCTCATCTATCATGCCATTATATGAAAAGTACGGGAATCTCATAATCAACTCTGAGTTACCAGCAGAATACATACCCGATCAGTCAGAAACCTTCCATTTGATCCCATCCAGGAGAAAATCACAATACATAACATGCTCCTCATGCCGGTAGGAAATATCCATCTCAAGCCATGATAGAAACCATCGAGAACTCTTCGAAACCCATTTGCCCATAACTAAACCATCAGAACTGAGTCTCTCTAACTCAACCAAGCCACGCAGTTGCCAAACCCAAGAGTATTGACACCAAAACACTTGTAGAGTCTCACCACATCATAAGTACCCAAAGAACCGATTATATCTATCACCGTACTGATCCAACCTACTACCAAGCTGTCCTATTTTTCCGAGTTCCTTCCGAATTGCCCTCAAGCTGACACTTCACCTTGCCATAGTACTATGATCCTCAACAAAAACTCACCCAACATGATCCTCTAATAACACCACACTTTCCTAAGACCCATAAGCCTTTGTATTCTATCTTAAGCACCCCAAAAGTACCACAACCGAGACACCTACTCTGAAGAGACCTTCTTTGAATCTGAAGTCATTTCCTTTACCTTCATGATATTGAAATGTAGAATCCATATGCAAAACTAAAAAAAATCCCAATTGCTACATATAAATCTTGAATCTATTAGACCTTTCTCGAGAGTCATCCATTCTGCTCAAATCTCAATTGTGCCGCCCAAACGGGCCAAACGACATGTGCCCCATTAGCACAACAACACCCAGGGAAGTAACCCTGGCTTAATACAACCAATCAAATTCATACTCCATGCAAACTATATCTTTCACACATAAAAACTCAATCATTCCATGATTTTCATATACTCATAAAGTGCAATATAACCAATATCCATAAATTTCTTTACTTGAGTCATCCTCGATCTCAACCTCTGCAAGTCATAACCTATCCACAAGTATGCCTCAGACCAAAACCAATACAACACGTAACCATGCAATCAAATCATCGATAGCAGACTCCCCCACCTAGCTCAATTCCATAGAATAGAACATCTGATAACTCACCGTACTCATACTCTATTACTGCCATAATACCGCAGGAAGATTCAATTAAATCCTTCATAAGCTCATATAACACAAACCATATAGTACCTCAAATCATCTACTAAGCCCGCATACATCCACATGACGATCAGATCAACTTTCTCAACCAAATTCAAATTCAAATCTCAACACATATACCACGCTGGTAGGACGGAAACTCTCCACACAACATTATAAAGATCACACCTCCGTAGATTACTCTGCGGGAGATAACCCACCTGCTTAGCCTCAAATTGGCATCTTTCTATACCCATTCGTAGCTGCGATTACTACGCCATCACTTAATCTTCCTGAGTATGAACTCACCACAATACATGAAAATCTACTTCGTTCCACAATTAAACAACATGAAAAATCTTTCAACACACTCAACTCGAGATTATATGTCACATCAAGACAGCAATCTAGCACCCAATTGTCCTTTTTACATCTCAAGAAAACTTTTTTCATCACATTTAAATCATCTGAACATATCCCGAAGTCACATCATACTCATCATATAGCCATCCAACCACTCATCGAGTCACAAATTCCACTCATAGGGACGCTACCAGACATATAAGTCCCAAAAGGATGTACTCACACAATCGGAATCCCCGTGCTCAAGCTATGGTCAAAACCCGACCTCAAGTCCTCCAAACTGGCCCGTCATCAGCACATAAATCACATCTCGCCCATCATCCATGGGCATATGAATGCATGGAGGGAATTCAAAGAGTTATGTTTCAAGCTGAATCAGTGACGCATGATAAGGAAAGAAATATGGGAAGTTTATCCTAAATGCCCTATAGCCTCTCGAAGATAGGTATGGAAGTCATCATACATATCCGCAAGACTCTACTAGATACTTGCTCATGACTTATAGAACCTATGAACCTAGGGCTCTGATACCAACTTGTCACGACCCAAAATCCACCTAGTCGTGATGTCACCTAACCCAACCCGTCAGGTAAGCCAATTAACAACTATCCAATTTAAATGAGATTTATTAAGAAAATAAATAAAAATACAATTATTTTATACAAGAATTTCCCCAGGACAGGTAGTACAAATCACGAGCTTCTAAGATTTAGAATTTACAATGCTAGTATGAAATAAAGTACATCATCTGTTTGAAATATACATGAACAGATTAAAATTTTAAACCTACCAAGATCAAGAGGTAGCTATGACCGGAACACAGGTACATCTTCAAATCCAACTCCCTCCGTGCACAACAACATCAGCATCCAACATCTTTACGCAAGGTGCAAAAGTGTAGTATGAGTACAACCGACCCCATGTACTCAATAAGTAACAGAGCTGGAACAAAGGTCGGAGTACAACACCAATAGAGAACAACAGTTCATAACAACATAATAAAAGTTATAAAGGAAGTAACTCAGAGATATAGTGCTCAGCTCGTTCAATAGTTCTGGAAAATAAGCATGCTTTTCAAGTATGTTAGTGAAAACCCAAATCTTTTATCGAAATCACCAAATCATTTGTAAAAATGTGATTTTCCCCAAAACATTCAACAGGTAAATGTTTCATTTTCAAATGGCATGAGGAAAGTACATCTCTATGCCTACATGGCAATATGTATGTGAAGTCATGAATGAAGCAATGTCATACAACATGAGAAAAATGCATCTCTATGCCTGTATGTCAAGTGTGCAGATCAAATGCAATGCAACTCGGTAATAAAATCATATGCATACTCTCAGAGTATCAATTCACTTAGTCCTCCCAGTCACTCAGTCCTCACAGTCACGCAACCCTCCCAATTACTCGACACTCTCTCTCGGTACTCGCACTCAGTAGGTACCTGCTCTCACTCGGGTGTGTACAAACTCTGGAGGGGCTCCTTCAGCCCAAGCGCTATAACAAGCCAATCATGGAATAAATAATTAAAAACATGCTGCTACATGTCCGGCCTCACTCAGTCATCAATCTCTCCAGTCTCTCGGGCTCACAATATCATGCAAATCAGCCCAAAATGATGATGTAATGTATCAATAAATGGTAACAAATACTGAGATATGATATACAAATTAATGCGTATCACCGAGTAATTGCAATGTAAGAAAATAACTCAACAACAGAAATGGCCTCAGTGGGTCCCAACAGGATAAGCACATAGCCTAGACATGGTTTCTAACATGGATCACAGCTTAACTACTCTAGCACGTAGAGATTTCATGGATACAAATAAGATTAGGTAACTACACAATACCACAGAAATAACCGAGTCACAATTCACGTGGTGCACGCCCACACGCCCGTCACCTAGCATGTGTGTCACCTCAACGCCAAACACATATCACGTATTTTCAGGGTTTCATACCCTCAGCACCAAGTTTAGAAGTATTACTTACCTCGAACAAGCCAAATCCAATACCGAGCAAGCCAAGAGAAGCTCCAAAAATGCCATTCCGCACGTACCGACCTCCAAACAGCTCGAACCTAGCCAAAAGTAACTCAAATACATCAAATAATGCCAAAGGAAACAAACCCAATCGATAATGGTCGAATCTTTAATCAAAGCCCAAAATTTACCCAAAGGTCCAACCAGGGCTCGCGCCTTAGAACTCAACGAAACTTTTAAAATCTGATAATCCATTCAATTACGAGTCCAACCATACTAGTTTCAGTCAAATCCAACTCCAAATCAATGTTCAAAACTCGAAAATACACTTTATGAAACTTTAGGCTTAAACCCCCAATTTTTCTTTATAATTCATAATCCAATTACCAAAAACGAAGATAGAATCACGAAATATAATCGAAACTGAGTGTAGAACACTTACCCTAATCCTTGTGATGAAATTTGCTAAAACTATCATCTCAATCCGAGCCCTAAATATCAAAATATGATAAAAGAACCAAAAACCTCGAGATATAGCTTCTACCCAGGCATCGTCGCATGTGCGACGCACTTAGCCGCTTCTGCGACGTCGATTTTGCGACAAACGTTCCGCTTCTGTGGAGAGGCACTGGAGAAATAGCCCCCGCACCTGCAGAGAAACATCTGCTCCTGCGACATCCCAGGTGAGACAAAAAAACCCGTATCTGCGCCCACTCCTATTTTTGCGCTCAAAATCTTGCATCTATGCGCACGCAGGTGCGCTACAAAAATCTGCTTGTACGGTCTTCCTCACCAACTGTCACCTCGCTTCTGCGATGGACAACCCGCATTTGCAAAGTCGCTTCTGCGGCCAAGATTCCATAGATGCGGCTACACCAGTACCAGCAACTCTTCAACAAGGCAACAAGAAGAAAAATAATCCGAACCACGTCCTTACCTCACCCGAGCCACTCGGAACACCGACCAAATATACTAACAAGTCCCATGACATAATACGGACCTACTCGGGACACCGACCAAATATACTAACAAGTCCCATGACATAATACGGACCTACTCGAGGCCTAAAATTACACATAACAACATCGAAACGATGAATCCCACCTCAATTCAAACTTGAATGAACTTTAAACTTTTAACTTCCAAAACTCGCATCGAAACCTATCAAATCAACCTTGAATGAATCCAAATTTTGCACACAATCCCAAATGACATAACGAAACTATTCCAATTACCGAAACCACTATCCGAATCTGATATCATCAAAGTCTAATGCCGGTCAAACTTATGAGCTTTTCAAACCTTCAAATTTCCCACTTTCGCCAATTAGCACCGGATACTTCTAGAATTATCCAAATACAAATTCGGGTATACACTTGAGTCCAAAATCATCATCCGGACCTAAAGAAACCATCAAAACTCCGCTCCCGGGTCAAATTTATAAAAGTCAAACTTAATCAACTCTTCCACTTAAAGTTTCAAACATGAAATTCATTCTTCTAAATCATCTTCCGGATCACCTGAAAATCAAGGCCGACGATTCAAACAAGTCATAATACATCATGCGAATCTACTCAAGACTTCAAATAGCAGGAAGGAACGCCAGCACTCAAAACGATCAACCGGGTCATTACACATGAGGTGTCAGCCCACCACCAAGATGGACGGGCCTATATAGAGATTTAATATGTTTCTCCCACATTGTTTGAGTATATTATTGTCTAGGGATTTTTTCTTTTCAGGAAACTACGCGCTATGTCTATTTATAAATAGCTTATTTTAAAAATTGGTCAATTCATAAAATATTACTATTATTAGCTAAATTTACCAATATTGCGAATTAGCTATTCGTAGCAAAAAAGGTTAAATTTTTGCTTTTTTTGAGTGGGTGTTATAAGAATATATTTGGTACATCTTAAGGAGCTTAAATCCCAATTTTGGGATGATTTGGTCGAGTTTTGATGTGGTTTGAATTGAATATTCGAAGTAGAAGATGAACATGAAAAAGAAATATATGTTCGTACATTGTATATCATTTGTGTATCATATATATATATATATATATATATATATATATATATATATATATATATATATATATATATATATATATATATATATATCAAATAATATTAATTAAACAAAGAAGTATCAAATGTATATCACATGTATATCCTTGTATACATATGTGTGAGATACATGCGTGATACATGTTTGATACATCTGTCGCAGAAGAAGTTTTTAAACTCAATTTTAACTACGATGTTTGATACAAAATTAGTCCAAATCACCTCCAATCTTCCTCAAACTTTGTATATTGACTGATCTATATGTTTTCAATGAATTTCAATCATACCCATTGAAAAAATATCATTTTTAGCTTAGATTTTTTTAATCTTATATATATATATATATATATATATATATATATATATATATATATATATATATATATATATATATATATATGTGTGTGTGTGTGTGTGTGTGTGTGTGTGTGTGTGTGTGTGTGTGTGTGTGTGTGTGTGTGTGTGTTTGCCTTATTTGCTACCTGATCCATGAAATTCCTTTCCGTTTTGCATCTAATGATGCTAATCATGCTTAAAACTATGGAAGGAGATCATTGCGTGTGATTCTTTTAGAGAAAGAACCTTATTTATTTGGATTTTTAAATTTTTATATGTGTTTGGTTAGTTTTAGTAAGTCTATGATTAATGGCTAGAGGTTGGTAAGTTGAGACTTATTTGGTATATTTCTGTAAGATTTCCTTTTTTATATATACTATACTAAGAATTATTTTACCGGTCTTACTATGTTTATCTTTTTTTTACAAATATATACATTTCCATGAAGCACACTCCTTCGAATTGCCTGTTACCTTTTAAAATTCATGACCAGCGCACATCAATAATATTATTTGTTTCAAAAAAACATATGAACAAATTACATATAGATAAGGTCAAAAGGTAGTTGAATTAAAAGTAACGTCAATAGTTGTTTATACAACTTGTTGAGTTGGTTGAAAAACTTTGGTAGTTGCTTAAACAACTTAAGTAATGATATTAGTGATGTTAGGCCAGGGTAGTTGAATGTAATTTACTTAAGTTGGTGGGTATATCTGTAGCATTAGTGGCGGCCGATGGCTTTTGGCAACGGAACGGCGGAGCGTCGTGCAAGTAGCGCCGCAAGGTGTAGAACAGAACTATAATTCATTCTTCTCTTTACTGAATGAAAGAAGAAGTTGTTGAGTTCGATTTCCTCTTCTCAATTCCATTTCTGTGTGTGTGAGTTTTATCATGGTATCAGAGCCACAGATCTATTAATGTGGTCTCTCCATTTCAATCTTCGAATTTTTCATCAGAAGCTCACTGAAGACAACATCAACGGCGGTGGTTGACAATGAACTGCCGGAAAAACTCAGTCATAATCATCCTCTGTTTTTGAATGCAAATGACAATTTTGGAGCAGTGTTAATCTCTCTACAACTACGAGGACCGGAGAATTCCATTTGGAGCCGAGCAATACGAATTGAGATCCTAGGTCGGAACAAACTAGGGTTTATTGACAGCACATGTGAAAGGGATATTACGGTACAAATCTTTGGGAGAGGTACAACGTGATCGTATTATCATGGATAATGAATTGCGTGTCACTGGAGTTGCTCAGTGGAATTGTTTACTCATCAAATGCAAAAACTGTCTGGAACGATCTAAAGGAACGATTTGACAAAATTGATTGTTCAAGGATCTTCGAGATTCACAAGGAAATTACAACTATCAATCAAGGTATTGCATCGATCTCTTCGTATTTCTCAAAATTACGATTATTGTAGGCAGAGTTTGATAGCTTAGCACCAACACCGGGTTGTGACTGTGCAAAATCGAATGAATCAATTGCATTTATAGAGCGATTGAAGCTAGTACAGTTCCTCATAGGATTGAACGATTCATATGAACAAGCTCGTAGTAAGATATTGAAGATGATACCAGTTCCTTCTATGAACAAGGCTTACTCAATGCAAATTGAGCGTGAGAGTAAAAGAGCTATGACAAATCATCCAGATTTAACTGGGGGATGTGATCCAACTGCCTTAATGACAACTAGAGGTGGTGCTCCATTTAGACATAAAATAGGCTATAATATGTACTATGATTTTTGCAAGATGAAAGGGCACACTTGAGAAAACTGCTATAAGATTGTTGGCTATCCAACAGACTTCAAGCCTAAGAAGAAAGGACGATTCAACTCTGCTAATTCTGCCTCAGAAGAAGATGCTAAACCATAACACCAAGGAAGAAGGATTGCAGCTCAATCTAATGATAGGGCCACTACATCATCAGACTTTGGTATAGCACCAGCGTTCACTCAGGAATAATTCAACCAGATTTTGAAGATGTTGAATAAGGAAGGAGTGCCAGACACCTCAGCCAACAAGGCATGTATGTCCTGTTGTAGTGCTCGCATGATAAGTGATACAGCTAGGTCTCACTGTTGGATTATAGATACTAGAGCAACAAATCTTATGACTTCCATTTACAGTCTATTATCAGATACAATGGAAATGATAAAAAACAATAGAAAAATAGTAAATTTTCCTTATGGAACCAAGGTAGCAGTATCACACATTGGAAGTTGTAGAATAGGAGAAAATCAGGAAGTCAAAGATAAGATGTATATTCCTGATTTCAAGTACATTTTGTTGTCAGTCTCTATTTTCACAAGGGAACTTAAATGTATGTGTAAAGCCCCGAAAAAGTTTACTAAGTAATTTAAGGTTTTGTGGTGCCAAGGTAGGCTAATATATTGTATTTTCAGAGTTTTTGGGTTGAACAGTGTATTGGGAATTGAAGTTTTTTGGCCTGGCGAGGCCAGGTGTAAGACAAGGCTTTTGCCTGGCGAGGCCAGGCCTGTAGCGCGCTAAGACCAGGCTTTATCCTAGCGAGGCCAGGTATATAGCACGCTAAGACCAGGCTTTAGCCTGGCGAGGCCAGGCCTGTAGCACGCTAAGACTAGGCTTTAGCCTGGCGACACCAGGTCTGTAGGTCGGTCTGGAACTTTGGAGTATCCATTCTTTTATCACTTTAACCCGACCCAATTTCATTAAATACACATAATGGGTCATTTGTGAGCAAAAACCTGATGCTTTAGAGTGAGAGAAGGAGCCATAGAGTGAGAAAGTGATCTTCGCCAAATCATCCTTTAATTCTTACACAAATCTTTGAATATTAACAAGGAAAACACACTAGATCTTCATCCTTGAGGTAAGATTCTACACCCTAACCCTCAATTTCGAATTCTAACTAAAAGATGGGCAATTATCAGGAAAGTTCATGGGTATTGGAATTGTTATCTTGCTTGCATGTGTTATCAAAAAATGGTGAAGGATGGGTTGTGGGTTGATGAAATCCTCTATAGAAGGACCTTAGAGACTTAATGCGCACCTAGTGTTTGATAGAATGCTCAAATGAGCTAGAATCACAATCATCTTCCTAATTTTGTCTCAAATTGTTATATTTCCAAAATAGATTGAGGTTGCTAAGAATTCCAGAACATTGTAGAGTTTAAGTAAGCTCAATTGAGGTATGTATGGCTAAGCTCTCTTCTTCTTAGAATCGTACCCTTGGTGTTCGAGAATTTGGTGTAAGTTCCTCACTTGATCATACTAGAATTGGCTGCCTTAATGTGTTGTGTTAAAAGATTTATGTTCAATAATTGTTCTAAATGTTTATCGTGTCATCATGCTATTTGATAATGTGTTTGTAATGAGGAATATGAGTTGAGAAAGGTTCAGAATTTGTGTCAAGAGTCGAATAAAGCTTGTTAACCTAATTTGTATGAAAAGCCTCCGTGTGATTAAGATTTTCCAAGCTTTTTCCCTTATATGTGCAATGTTTTATATGACAGGACTTATTGACGTGCATGATACTGTTATTTGAATGTATAAAAAGGGAAATATTTGAATTGTAAGATACGGCCAAGTGCCTAGAACGACTTAATAAATGAGGCTACTCGTGCCATGTAATGAATGATGGGAAGGAAATGTGAATTGAGTTGAAAAATTGAAAGGATGATGTCTCAAGTGAGATGGCCTAGACGATCGGGCCATGATTGGACTCCATGCCGCACACATGGTGGTAACTGTGCTGGAAATGATAATTGAAATTGTGGATATGGTTGATGTATCAAATGAGACGACCTAGCCGATCGGGTCGAGATCGGACTCCGTGTAAGAACACAGTGGTATTACGGATTGTGGCATATGGCACTAAAGATTACCCAACCTAATAAGATGGAATTTGACTTGAGAACTTATGTGATACTTACATGATATTTTAGTATTGTTTTGAAGCTATTATTGAACTCATGACTATTTTCCTCCTTGTATTATTGTCCATTCTATTGAGATGGTGTTTTATCTTTACATACTAGTACTATTCAACGATACTAACGTCCCTTTTGTCGGGGGCGCTACATCTTTAAATGGATGCAGGTGGTTACATAGCAGACAATGGTGATCGCAGTTAGTGGTACATCATCATTTTCCCAGCGGACTCGGTGAGCCCCATTTCATTCTAAGGTCCTGTATTGTACCTTTTGTTTATATTGTGGTCACTTTTTGAGGTATAGCCGGGGTTTTGTTACCGACACCATCTTCACTCTCTTTTGTATCTTTAGAGGCTCCGTAGACACTATGTGGGTTGTATATGGGTGTTGGGAATGTTAAACCAGTTATGTTGTGTTTGATCACTTGTTACATTCGAACTATAAGAATTATATATTTTGAGACTTAAAGGCGCAATGGCTAATCAAACGATTTGGCATCGTATCTATGAACTTCCTGCTATATAATTTATGAAATCATGTTTTTTCTTGATCACGAGTGAATCGCAAGGTGTATGTACCTTAAAACTTAACAAATGAGGTCCCTAATGAATTGGTAGTAATGTACTTGTATGATCTCCTATTGTCTTGTTGATGAATCATGTCTTCTCTTTATCGTAAGTGAGTCAGGTAGAATGTGTCTAACAGGCTTGCTTGGCGGGTTCACTCGGCTGAGCGCCGGTCGCGCTCCTTGGTTTTGGGGCGTGACAAACTTGGTATTAGAGCCTAAGGTTTTAAAGTGTCCTAGGATTTCTCAGAGCCGTGTCTAGTAGATTCCTTATTATCATTGTGTTGTCGACCACATCTATAATTTTGATGCTACATGGGCATTTAGGAATAGTACTCTTATTTCATGTCCTCGATCGTGCGATAAAGATAATGGTAAGATTGTTCCTCCTTTAACTCGTGCTTTACTTTAACTTTCAATACATGGCACCTAAGAATAAGGAAAGAACTGGCCAAAGAGCCAATGTCACCCCATGAGTGACAGTTGATCTTATAATTGATGATGCGGGTGAGCACCCGATGAGTGAGAATATTCCTCCAGTTACTACACTGCCTGACTCTACTATAACAGATCAGACCGCACCTGCCCCTACACCTATTGAGGGTGCAACGGTCCCTCCAACTGATATACCAGTTCCACCTCTAGTCCCAGCTTCCGATTCTGGTGTTTCTGATGTTGATCTTAGGGGAGCTATCCAGATGCTGACACAGATAGTGGCTTCTCAAGCCCAAAGATCAAATGTTGCACCCACTTCTTCTAGCCAACAAGGAGATTCTGGTTGTTCTAGGGTGAACATGTTTCTTCAGTTGGATCCTTCGGTGTTCACGGGTGCAAATCCCGAGGAGGACCCACAAGACTTCATTGATGAGATGCATAAGACTCTTCGGGTTATGCACGCTACTGAGACAGAGGGAGTGGAGTTGGCCGCCTACCACCTGAAAGGGGTGGCCTATTCTTGGTTTGAGCTGTGGGAGGACTCTCGGGAGCAGGGGAGCCCTCTAGCGAGGTGGAGCGAGTTTGCTGATGCTTTCATGGACCATTTATTGCCGGCCGAGACTAGGGCAGCTCGTGCCGTAGAGTTTGAGAATCTTAAGCAAGGGTGTAGGAGTGTGTGGGATTATCACACGGAGTTCGCGCGCCTGTCAAAATATGCCATTTTAATGTTTCCTACTATGGAGGCTAGAGTGCGCCGGTTTGTGCAGGGCCTTAGCCTTTTGGTTATTAATGAGGCTGCTACAGCTGCCTTGAATTTAGATATGAACTATGGGAAAATGGTAGCATTTTCTCAAGCTACAGAGGACCGTAAGTTGAAGAACATAAGGGAGCGAGAAGGTACCAGCAAGGCCCGGTCCGCAGGCAACTTTGGGTAGTCATTTGGTGGGGGAAGATCAGCTTTCAAGGGAGGGTCATTAAGGCCATCCCAGTCTTTTGCTCAGTCTTCAGCCCGTGCCCCGCCAGCAGGGGCTAGTCAGCAGCAGGCGAGTCGTTTCAGGCCCAATTAGGGAAACAGGGGACCCCACCAGCAGGGCCGATCAGGAGGGAGATTCCAGCAGCAGTGGAGGGCCCCATGCCCCAAGTGTGGGAGGATGTATTTGGGAATCTTCTACATGGACCTACCAGTATGTTACGGGTGCGGATTAAGGGGTCATATTCATAGGGAGTGTTGTGCATCCTGCCAGGGTGCGGGTAGGGGCATAACATAATTATCCAGTTTTGCAGCTGCTACATCTTCAGCACCCCCTCCAGCTCGAGGCACTCCAGCACCAGCACGGCGTGGTGCAGCTAGGGGTGGTGCGTAAGTTTCAGGAGGACCCAGCCTTTTCTATGCTATGAGTGATCGCCAGAGTGCAGAGGCTTCTACAAATATTGTCACAAGTATATTGACTATCCAATCTCATGATGTATATTCTCTTGTTGATCCTGGTTGCACTCTGTCATATGTCACACCTTATGTTGCAATGGAATTTGGGATAGAACTGGAATAGCTTTATGAGCGGTTCTCTGTATCTACTCCAGTTGGTGAGTCTATTTTGGCCGCGCGGGTCTATAGGGATTTTGTTGTCATGTTGCATGGTCGGGACACCGTGGCTGATCTTATTAAATTGAGAATGGTCGATTTTGATGTGATAATGGGGATGGATTGGCTTTATTCTTATTTTTCCAAACTTGATTGCCGAACCAGGACTGTTAGGTTCGAATTTCCAAATGAGCTAGTTATTAAGTGGAAGGGTGATGATACAGTGCTAAATGGTAGGTTTATTTCTTACCTTAAGTCCACAAAGATGATCAACAAGGGATATATTTACCATTTGGTCCAAGTTACGGACACCGATACTGAGGCACCTATGCTTGAGTCCGTACCCATTATGAATGAATTTCGGGGATTTTTTCCGGATGAACTCCCTGGGATCCCACCAGATAGGGAGATTGATTTTCGGATTGATGTGATGCCAGATACGCATCTTATATCTATTCCACCCTACAGAATGGCACCGACAGAATTGAAGGAGCTAAAGGAACAATTTAGAGATTTGTTAGAAAAAGGGTTTTATCCGGCCAAGTGTGTTGCCTTGGGGCGCACCGGTCCTTTTTGTAAGAAAGAAAGATGGGTCACTGAGAATGTGTATTGACTATCGGCAGCTTAACAAGGTCACAATCAAGAATAAGTACCCACTGCCAAGGATAGATGACTTGTTTGACCAATTGCAAGGTGCTAGGTACTTCTCCAAGATCGGTTTAAGATCCGGATATCACCAATTGAAGGTCAGGGAGCAGGATATTTCGAAAACAACTTTTAGGACCCGGTATGGGCATTTTGAATTTCTGATGATGTCTTTTGGGCTAATAAATGCCCCAGCATCCTTTATGGATCTTATGAATCGAGTTTTCAAGCCATTCCTAGACTCTTTTGTGATAGTGTTTATTGACGATATTCTTGTATATTCACGAAGTCGAGAAGACCATGCCGATCATTTCAGGGTAGTTCTGCAAACCCTACATCAGCACCAGTTATATATAAAGTTTTCAAAGTGTGAATTTTGGCTTGATTCTGTCATATTCTTGGGTTATGTAGTCTCTAGTGAGGGAATTAAGGTTGATCCTTAGAAAATTTTAGCTGTGAAGAATTGGTCGAGGCCTACAACTCCAACAGAGATTTGCAGTTTCTTAGGCTTAGTTGGATATTATAGAAAGTTTTGGAGGGGTTTTCTACTCTTGCCTCTCCATTAACTAAATTGATGCAGAAGGCAGTTAAGTTCCAATGGTCGGATGCTTGTGAAAAGAGTTTCCAGGAGTTGAAAGCAAGATTGACTACGACGCCGGTGTTGACTCTACCAGAGGGTATAGATGGATTTGTGGTATATTGTGATGCTTCGAGAATCAGGCTTGAATGTGTATTAATGCAACATGGGAAGGTGATAACTTATGCTTCTAGGCAACTAAAGAATCATGAAAAGAACTATCCAACACATGATTTAAAACTTGCGGCAGTGGTGTTTGCATTGAAAATTTGCATCATTATTTATATGGGGTCCATGTTGATATATTAACGGACCATAAGAGGCTACAATATGATTTCAAGCAGAAGGAATTGAATCTGAGGTAGAGAAGATGGCTTGAATTATTCAAGGACTACGATATTTATATTCTATATTATCCGGGAAAGGCCAATGTTGTGGAAGATGTTCTTAGACGGAAATCTATGGGTAGTTTGGCTCACTTGGAGGCATACCAAAGGCCATTTGCTAAGGAAGTTCACCGATTGGCTAGTTTGGGAGTACGTCTTGCGGACTCGAGTGAAGGAGGGGTAATTGTACAAAATAGGTTTGAATCATCGCTTGTTGAGGAAGTCAAAGAGAAGCAATACAACGATCCATTGTTGGTACAATTGAAAGAGGGGATTCATAAACATAAGACCATGGCCTTTTCTCTTGGCATGTATGATGGTACACTAAGGCACCAAGGGCGACTATGTGTTCCAAATGTGGATGGCCTCCGGAAAAGAATTATTACTGAAGCTCATACTTCTAGGTATTTCGTGCTCCCAGATTCTACGAAAATGTATCATGATCTTAAGGAAGTCTATTGGTGGAACGATATGAAGAGGAATGTAGCAGAGTTTGTGGCGAAGTGTCCAAATTGTCAGCAAGTGAAGGCTAAACACCAACGGCCCTGTGGGTTAGCACAGAACATAGAAATTCCAATGTGGAACTTTGTGGTAGGATTACTGCGCACTCCGCGCAAGTTTGACTCAATTTGGGTGATTGTTGATCGACTCACGAAATCAACACACCTTTTGCCGGTTAAGTCTACCGACACAGCAGAGCAGTATGCTCAGTTGTATATCAAATAAATAGTCAGGTTGCATGGCACCCCAGTTTCCATCATTTCTGATTGGGGAGCACAATTCACTACTAACTTTTGGAAGAAATTTCAGCAAGGTTTGGGTACTTAGGTGAATCTTAGTATAGCATTTCACCCGCAGACTGACGGGAAGGCAGAGCGGACTATTCAGACGCTTGAGGATATGTTGCGTACTTGCGCTCTAGACTTCAAAGGTAGCTGGGATGATCATTTACCACTCATAGAATTTGCATACAACAAAAGCTATCATGCTAGCATTCAAATGGCACCGTTCGAGGCTTTATATAGTAGGAGATGTAGATCTCCCATTGGGTGGTTCGAAATTGGGGAAGCAGAGTTGATAGGGACAGACCTCGTGCATCAGGCTATGGAAAAACTTAAAATCATTAAGGAGCGGTTAAAGACTGCTCAGAGTTGTCACAAATCCTATTCGGATGTTTGTCGTAGGGATTTGGATTTCAAAGAATATGATTGGGTATTCTTGAAAGTTTTCCCCATGAAGGGCGTAATGCGATTTGTTAAGAAAGGAAATTTGAGTCTGAGGTATGTCGGACCGTACAAAATCATTCAGAGGATCGGTGATGTGGCGTACAAACTCGAGCTACCACCTGAGATGTCATTAGTACACCCGATGTTTCATATGTCTATCTTGAAGAAAGTAGTTAGAGATCCAACACTTATTGTTCCGGTTGAAATTATTGAGATTAACGAGGAATTGACTTACGAAGAAATTCCAGTTTCTATTCTTGATAGGCAAGTACGAAGGCTAAGGAATAAAGATATTGCCTCTGTGAAAGTGTTATGGCAAAACCGGCAGGTTGAAGAGGCCACTTGGGAGGCCGAAGAAGAAATGAAGAAGAAGTACCCTCATTTGTTTGAATAGCTATATAATCGTTTCTATGAAATTGTTCCCTATGAATTGTGTGTTTCATGTACAATTTATGCTAAGGGTGTTCCTTTCTGGAAATGTATTGCTTATAAGGACACGGTTGGTGTTGTTTCATATTATGTTGCTTCATTGGATTATGTATATGTTGTTAGGATTGGTTTTTGATAATTTTCTGGCAGGTGGATAGGCCGAATTACAAAGGAAACTGTGCCGAAATTTCTCAAAAATTTGGGAGTTAGTCAAAATTTAGGAGTTTGAGGTGTGTAAGAAAAGAGATAAGCTATGTTAAGCATTTGGGGCGCACCTTACTTCTCATATGAGAATGAATGATCCTAAGCGGGGGAGAATGTAAGGCCCTAGAAAATTTCACTAAGTAATTTAAGGTTTTGTAGTGCCAAGGTAGGCTAAAATTTCACTAAGAGAAGGAGCCCTAGAGTGAGAAAGTGATCTTTGCCGAATCATCCTTCAATTCTTACACAAATCTTTGAAGATTAACAAGGAAAACACACTAGATCTTCATCCTTGAGGTAAGATTCTACACCCTAACCCTTAATTTTGAATTCTAACTAAAAGATGGGCAATTATCAAGAAAGTTCATGGGTATTGGAATTGTTATCTTTCTTGCATGTGTTATCAACGGGTATAGGAACATTGTTGAGCCAAAAATGGTGAAGGATGGGTTGTGGGTTGATGAAATCCTCTATAAAAGAACCTTAGAGACTTAATGCGCACCTAGTGTTTGATAGAATGCTCAAATGAGCTAGAATCACGATCATCTTCATAATTTTATTTCAAATTATTATATTTTTAAAATAGATTGAGGTTGCTAAGAATTCTGGAATATTGTAGAGTTTAAGGAAGTTCAATTGAGGTATGTACGGCTAAACTCTCTTATTCTTAGAATCGAACCCCTGGTGTTCGAGTATTTGGTGTAAGTTCCTAACTTGATCATACTGGAATTGGCTGCCTTAATGTGTTGTGTTGAAAGATTTATGTTCAATAATTGTTCTAAATATTTATCGTGTCATCATGCTATTTGAGAATATGTTTGAAATGAGGAATACGAGTTGAGAAAGGTTAAGAATTCGTGTCAAGAGTCGAATAAAGCTTGTTAACCTAATTTGTATGAAAAGCCTCCGTGTGATTAAGATTTTCCAAATTTTTTCCCTTATTTGTGCAATGCGTTATATGATAGGACTTATTGACGTGGATGATACTGTTATTTGAATGTATAAAGGGAAAGATTTGAATTGTAAGATACGGCCAAGTACTAAGAACGACTTAATAAATGAGGCTACTCGTGCCATGTAATGAAAGATGGGAAGGAAATGTGAATTGAGTTGAACAATTGAAAGGATGATGTCTCAAGTGAGATGGCCTAGCCGATCGGGCCGTGATCGGACACCATGCCGCATACATGGTGGTAATTGTGTTGGAAATGATAATTAAAATTGTAGATATGATTGATGTCTCAAATGAGACGACCTAGCCGATCAGGTCGAGATCGGACTCCGTGTAAGAACACAGTGGTATTATGGATTGTGGCATATGGCACTAAAGATTACCTAACCTAATAAGATGGAATTTGACTTGAGAACTTATGTGATCCTTACATGATATTTTAGTATTGTTTTGAAGCTATTATTGAACTCATGACTGTTTCCTCCTTGTATTATTGTCCATTCTATTGAGATGGTGTTTTAGCTTTACATACTAGTACTATTCGACGGTACTAACGTCCCTTTTGTTGGGGGCGCTGCATCTTTAAATGGATGCAGGTGGTTACATAGCAGATAATGTTGATCGCAGTTAGTGGTATATCATCATCTTCCCAGCGGACTCGGTGAGCCCCATTTCATTCCGGGGTCATGTATTGTACCTTTTGTTTATATTGTGGTCGCGTTTTGAGGTATAGCCGGGGCCTTATTTCCGACACCATCTTCACTCTCTTTTGTATCTTTAGAGGCTCCGTAGACACTATGTCGGTTGTATATGGGTGTTGGGAATGTTAAACCAATTATGTTGTGTTTGATCACTTTTTCCATTCAAACTATAAGAATTATGTATTTTGAGACTTAAAGGCGCAATGGCTAATCAAATGATTTGGCATCGTATGAAAGAACTTTCTGCTGTATAATTTATGAAATTATGTTTTTTCTTGATCACGGGTGAATCGCAAGGTGTATGTACCTTAAAACTTAACAATGAGGTTCCTAATGAATTGGCTTAGTAATGTACTTGTATGATCTCTTATTGTCTAATTGATGAAATCATGTCTTCTCTTGATCGTAAGTGAGTTGGGTAGAATGTGTCTAACATGCTTGCTCGATCGGGTTCATTCGGCTGAGCGCTGGTCGCGCTCCTCGGTTTTGGGGCGTGACAGTATGGTTGCCTTCTTTCCTGGCTTTTGTGTGTTCTAGGATCTCTACACTGGAAAAGTGAAGTGGATTGGTAGAGAAGTTGATGGACTCTACCTACTGACTATTGTAAATCCTTGCAAAAGACAAGAAGATAAGCCCACATACTCATTGGTTGCTAAATTGGATCAGAACACATTGCAGCTTTGGCATAGGAGAATGGGACATCCCTCATCAAGAATCATGAGACAACTATTGCACTTTAGTGAAGAAGTATTTAGAAATGTAGTAAATAATTGTGATGTATTCCCTTTGGCAAAACAAGTAAAACAAGCAAAACTACCATTTCCTACTAGCAATACTAGAGCAGAAAGTGTTTTTGATTTGCTGCATATGGTTGTTTGGGGACCATTTAGAATGGTGACCTATGATGGTAATAAATACTTCTTAACAATAGTTGCTGATCATTCAAGAGTGACCTGGATATTCGTATTGAAAGTAAAGTCATGTGTAATAGTAGTAATTAATGACTTTCTGTTAATGGCACATAATCAATTAAAAAATAAGGTAAAAATGATAAGAACTAACAATGGAACAGAATTTGTTAATTCTGAATATGCTAGCTTATTTAGTAGTCTTGACATCATACATCAAAGATCATGTCCATACACACCACAGCAGAATGACACAGTAGAAAGGAAGAACATGCATTTATTGGAAGTGGCTAAAGCAGTAAGGTTTCAGAGACATCCCTATTAAGTTTTGGGGTAAGTGTTTATTGATGTCAGCCTACTAAATCAACAGGATGCAAACCCAGTCCTTGCAGAAAAATCACCCTTTAAGGTATTTCACAAAATAAGTCCTTCAATGGATCACATAGAAGCTCCAGGATGTCTCTGCTATGCCACTCCATCAGATGTAGGAGACAAATTCTAGCCCAGGGTACTGGCATGTACCATGATGGGGTATTCAACACTCCAAAAAGGGTACATGTTATTTGATCCGACTAACAAAACTTTCTTTATTAGCAGGAATGTAACCTTTAGAGAGAATATCTTTCCCTTCAAAGTACAAGTGTTACGTGACTCCCTTATTTGCTCCCGGTTAATGGCCACATAATGAAGATGTCACTATGCCAATTGCTTCTCAGAATGTTGAATCAGCTGATGTTGAAGGATTAGATAATACTCAGGAAGTGGTACCCAATGACTCTGACAGCAATGAAGAATCAACCACTCTCTACCAAGAAGATGAAATGGCAGACATGACATATGCAGAACTTGCTATTAGAGAAACATCTGAACATATTGATTCTGCAACTGAGATTGCAAATGAAGACATAAGTCATGAAACTGGAGCTGAAGTTGCACATCCTTGCCCAGACCACAATGCTTAGAATTCAGATAACTCTCTAAAAAGGTTTTCTAGGGACAAGGCTCTACCACATGGCTAAAAGATTATGTAGCTACACAAGCCTTTAGTTCATGTGTTTACTCACTAGAAAAATACCTGAGCTATGGAGGACTGTCATCCAAATACCAAGTACACATAGCAGCTATTCAGCAAGTGTTAAGCCTACTTGTTTCAATGAGGTGACACAAGATCCTAAATGGATTGATGCAATGAATGCTGAAAGATACAATGGGATGTAAATGTGAGACCTTTATGATAAAGTATGCCACCAGGTAAGAAAGCAATGGGATTTAAATGTGCTTACAAAATAAAGTACAAAGCAGGTGGAATACTTGAAAGATACAAGGCAAGGCTGGTAGCTAAAGGTATAATCAGAAGTAAGGTCTTGACTACCAGGAGACTTTTTCTCCAGTTGCCAAGATGGCTACAATAAGGGTGGCTCTTTCTATTATAGCAGTTCAAGGCTGGCTCATCCATAAGATAGATGTGCACAATGACTTCCTACAGGGAGACCTTTATGATAAAGTATACATGCAGATTCCTCAAGATTTTCACAACAAGGGGAGTCAGCCATGGTATGCAAGCTTGTTAAGTCCCTTTATGGACTAAAACAAGCATCAAGACAGTGGAATGTGAAACCTATGGAGGCACTAGTGTAGTCAGGATTTGTACAAAGCCAACTAGATCATTCTCTATTGATAAGGAAGATTGGACAAAGATAGCAGTGGTTCTTATCTATGTTGATGATCTACTGATCACAGGAAATGACACATACTTAGTCTTGGATACAAAAGGCATTCTACAGCAAGCATTTAAGATAAACGATCTAAGAGAATTGAAGTTTTTTCTAGGAATAGACTTTGCAAGATCCAAGCAATGAATTCTTATGAATCAAAGGAAGTATTCTTTGCAGCTTATCTTAGAATCATGTTTAGGAGGAGCCACACCAGCATGGACTCCTCTAGAGTTCAATCTAAAGTTAACTAGCAAAGAATATGATGATCATATGGGAGAAAAGGAAGATGAACTCTTGAAAAATATTGTCTCATATCAGAAGTTGATAGGAAAACTATTATACCTCGCCATGACAAGGCCATACATAAGCTTTGTTGTACAAACCTTGAATCAGTTCTTACAATAACCCAAGAGGTCTCACATAGAGGCAACACTGAAAATAGTGAGGTACATCAAAAGAGAATCAAGAATGGGTATCTTATTGTCAAGCAAACCAGCAACACAACTTAATGCCTACTGTGACGCTGATTAGGCCTCATGCCCAAACACTAGAAGATCACTGACATGATATTTGGTAAAGTTTGGAAAGTCATTGATATCTTGGAAGTCAAAGAAGCAGACAACAGTCTCCAAAAGTTTAGTAGGGACTGAGTATAGGAGCATGGCTTCTGTAGTATCAGAGGTTACTTGGCTAATCAGACTATACTCAGAACTTGGTGTCCATTTGACTTTGACTGTGACACTACTATGTGATAGCAAGGCAGAAATTCAGATTGCTGAAAATCCAGTTTACCACGAGAGAACAAAGCGTATAGAAAGCGACTACCACTTCATAAGTGAGAAGGTTCAGAATAGAAGTGTGGCACCAAGACATGTGCAATCAAGAGAGCAACTAGCAGATATCCTAACAAAAGGACTTAGCAGACCACAACACGAGTATTTGGTTTCCAAGCTGGGGTTTCTTACCATCTTTGCACCCTCCAGTTTGAGGGGAGTAATGAGATTAGTGATGTGAGGTCATGGTAGTTGAACGTAATTTACTTAAGTTAGTGGGTGAATCTGTAGCATTAGAAGTTAGTAACTACCTACATGTGGCTTAGCTGTTAAATGTTAGTTAGTGGTTATATATATATATATATATATATATATATATATATATATATATATATATATATATATATATATATATATTGTAACTGTATAGAACAGAACTGTAATTCATTCTTCTCTTTACTGAATGAAAGAAGAAGTTGTTGAGCTCGATTTCCTCAGCTCAATTTCATTTCTGTGTGTGTGAGTTTTATCATTAAGCAACTTTAGTCGTTATTTAAGCAAGTGGATGGGTTAGATGAGCACGTGGGTAGGGTAGGTAACTGTAAGCGTGTGTATTAGTTATTACCAATTAAATACTTTATTGCTAATTGATACTCAATTATTATTAATTTATATATAATTAGTAAATTTGTATACTAAAATGTAATTAAGCGATAACCTCTCAAATATGAGTAACTATGTTTAAAATATAGTGCAGCTAGGTAAAATTCCTATTTGTTATTACCAAAACTTGCAAGCTTCTCATAGGATTATTCTATGCACCATCACTCTCCCATCTTCATACTTGTCACTTTGGATCATTCATATTAAAAATAGTTCGTTGGATCAAATATTAGCTCAAATACACTCTTAACATGATATGACATTGTCCATTTCATGCAAAGCCCGCACCCCAAATGTCTCACGCCGTTTAAAACTATCCTTGCACATTATATTTAACTTCTTTTACCCCTTAATTAACTATCAAATCGATACTTTATTCACGCCTCTAACAATTACTCTAATTATTGCCACAAACGGATCATAAAGCTGTCCGGAAATAAAGTTATAAATCGGAAATTACAGTAAAAGGTAGACTAATACCAATCTTCAGTTCCATAAGAAGTCAAGACTAGCATAGGTATGAAATAATCGTAATATCTGTTCTTATCATTAATTTGTTCTTTGATCTCTGTTTGAAGAAATACTTCAATAGACTGCTTAGCAAATTTACTAAACATGTTTGATGATCTCTTTGTTTAGGTGATCTGTCTTGTTTTTTTTTTAAGTACTACAATCCCACTAGAAAGTGAAAAGGGAAAATTAGAAAATTCCTTCATGACTAAAACCAGAAGAGAGCATGATATATAGAGCATTTACTATAAGTGAAGATGATATATATAAACATCATCACTTACATACTCAGCTTAGACGATCTGGAAGACTATATATGTAGTATCTTCACAAGATCTCTAATACCACATTAGCACATACCAAACATCCTAATTATACATTTTTTTGGTACACCTAATTACACATTTTTTTTGGTACACCTAATTATACATATATGTTTACTGTTAACACAACATAAAAGCAAGCTAGTGGATAATTAAAAGGCCACAGCAGTTGATGATTTCCTGTTGGAAGAGTAATGCAACCCTTGATACATCTGCACAGCTTCATAACTATTAATATTACAAACTCTTTCTTCAGTAGCAGAAGTTGGATGCAACTGAACAAGCTGAGATTTTTGAGGATGGTATCGGTAAAGAGAAGTTGGATTTGGCCTTTCTATATTAGGAGCATAATAATAAGGCCTTTGTGGATGAGCAGAAGGTCTTTCCTTTCTACTGCCACAGAATTCATCAATAAGATCAAAGCCCTCTTTGCCTATCTTGGCAAGGTCTTTTCTATGTGCCATTTTTGCGTGTAAGTGTAGAAAGTTGGTAGTAATAGTTTAGTAGAAGGAAGAGAAGGAGCTTGTGTTTGTTACAAAGGATAATGGCTAAAGACCCTTTATATATAGGCACTAGTTCCACAATAATGATGAGGAGAAAAAAAGGTGGTAGAAAAGGTGTTGTGTCCAAATGGCCATTTTTTGTTTCAACTTGTGGCGATTCCTTTACGATATGTATTGAGAAGTCTCATTTTAGGGGTTTTCTTTTATAAAAGAAAAAAAAAGTAGGAAAAAGACAGTGGGGAGGTGGATGATTCTTGTATGTGGTGGTAAGTAAAAATATCATTTGGCAATGTATAAAGTGGTCATAAGATTTATATTCGTTTTAGACTCTTCTCCTTCTAGTGTAAATAACATAAAATGGGTGAATATAGCCATTTATAATTTGAACAGAAGAAGATAATTTTACTATAGATCTCTTGTGTGTTTTCTTTTTTAAAAAAAAGTTTACATGTGAAAATAAGAATCTATTGTAAGAAAAGACATATATAAAACTAAAAATAAATTTATAAAATGCTACGAAACTAATTGACCCCAAAAATACATACAACTCGCCAAATTAATATTTGACTCGATCTTGACCCATTGAATAATTATTCTGTCTTTGTCTCGAGCGGAAGAAAGAATTTTTATTATTACAGTTGCTAGCTTTGCTATGTTGAGCAAGTGAATTTGTTTTCATTGGAATATACTATTAACCATGCGTTTTAGCTATAGTAATGTGTTTTATTCTATTTGAAATAATTATTTATTTAATTTATTCAATTCAATAAAGTATTTCTTTAAATAGATCATTTGTTACATGTGTGTCTTTTAGTTATGGAGTAGACAATTTAGTGTATGAAGTCTTAACTCATGCACAGAAGATTAAATTGTCGATGCTCATAATTAATAAGCTATGTTCACAATCGAAGATATTGTTGGGCAAAATATCTTGATGCATGATTGTAGCACAAGATTAAAGTATAATTTATCTTGACTATGGGAGTGGTTTTACTCCAATTTCTTGTGCAAGTATACTTAGTGTATATTGAATGGACCAAGTAGAGAAAAAATATTTTTAGTATTGAACATATATATATATATATATATATATATATATATATATATGAGCTTATACTCCTAATCTTGATATAGTTATTATGATCAATGTGATGTGCTTATTGTTTTGATTTATCAAATGGTACAAGTCTATTCAGAGTTAGTGTATGCCTAATAAATTGGACAATAACGAATAGTATTTGTGAAATAATAATTAATTGATAGAATCTGTGACTCGGTCTTGAGTTTGATGATACCCCTTTATGTAAGCTTATAAGTTTTTATGTGAAAACTCGGCTGGTGAATTTTGTATCCGTCACATGAAATAGTTTAAGCAAAATTATAAAGGATTTAATTAGTTGATTAAACTAAATTAACAGTAATTTAGTTTAATTAACTGGTATTTGTAATCTTAGCATGGGGAGTTAAAATAAGTGTTAGTGAATTTCAAAATTCATATTGAAGAGTTCAATTGCATTTTTAGTGGAATAAACTATAATTAATTATAGTAGGATTTAATTCATTCGAATTTCGAATTAATTCAATAATTGGTAGCCTCTTATTATTTTTGTGGTCCCTGCTATACCTAGTAAAAACCTGGATAGACTTGGGTAAAAAGTGACTTGGGAGAAAAGTTATCTGTTTGAGTTAGAGTAGGATTCTACGACACTAGCAGAATCCTACATGAATTTTAGCCTATTTTTTGGCTTAATTTCGGGTCTATAAATAGAAGACTAGTTTCACCTAATAACTCACTTTTTGGAGTTATATTATTTGCTCACTCAATTTCTTCCAAGGATTTTATGAGGAGCATAGCAGAAGACTGCAGCTCTGGATTCTTACTCTGTCAAGGATTTGTGCAACAGTTTCGAGAAGTTAGTGCTTCTAATCTTTACAATTAAGTAGTTGTCTAGTTTACATGTTTGTGATACCTTGTTGTATGATGGCTTCCGCTGCGAATTTTTTAATAATTGGTACCAGGCATCGTCTTACATCTAACTAGATAATGTAATACAACAAGAATAGAGTAACATTAAAATGTGTTGTTAAATTATACATGTTTATTGTGGTTATTCTATGAAAACAATAGTGTTTTCTCAAAAACCGTGATTGTTCTAAGTACTATTTTGAGTTCTGAAATCATGGATTAACATATATAAGTATGATATGTGATATAAACAGTGGTGTTCTATTTCATGAAAACGGTGTTGTTTTTCCCATGTTTGTTGTGGTTATTCTCATGAAAACAATGTTTTTTTTAAGAAAACGAGACTGTTATAATAACATTGAGTTTTGATATCATGGATTAACATACATAAGTATGATATGTGATATGAACGAGTCAAAATATTCAGAACCCTACAAATGCCAAAAATCGATTTTGCAAATAGGTCATGATTTTGGAATTCTAAAATTCTGTCGAACTCCGATTGACCTCAAATCGGTAGGTTCATTGGAAACGGCTCAGTGAGCAATACGCATGAGCTTCGCTTATTATGAACGTCATTTTTTCGGGCATTTGGGGTCGTTTAGATGGGGTTTTGGCCATTTTTCTATTTTCTCGAATTTATTTTAAATAAAAGAATTTTTTTTACGATAACCGTGGTGGTAGTGTTCAATCACCATGGTTTTCGATCATTTTTACAGTAATATAATGAATTTATATGCTGACATAAGTTTTACTTCCACATCAGATAAATTCATTATAGATAATTACTATAGTTTTGCCTCTAGTTGTTTGATAACTTTTATTAACTCTCCAACTGAGTTACATGTTGATTCAATGAAGCTAGGGTTTTTATAAGTGATATTTACCTATCTTAAATTGACAGTTTACTCTCTAACTGAGTTGGTCCTGTTTTAATTTATGAGGTAAATATCTGATATATCTCATATATTTTGCATGAATAGTTAAGTTTCCCTATCGAATCTAACTATTCAATGAACATGGTCATATGTGCAATGTGTTATTTTGAATTTTATAATTCTTATTGCATAACTAATGATCTATTTAATATGAATACCTCTCAGATTAGCCATGTCTTCATTCAACCCACTTACCTTAATTTTGAACCAAAATAAGTTAGAAGGACCGAATTATGTTGACTGAAAAAGGAACCTTGATATTGTCCAAACTGCTGAAGGTTACAAATTCATAATCACCGATAAGTTTCCAGAAAAACCTGATGAAGATGATACTGATGATCAGGATAAGGCCTATGATAAATGGGTTAAGGATGATAAGATGGCACAATGTTACAGTCTTGCCTCTATGGCGAATGTTTTGCAACATCAACATCAGTTTATGCGGTTTGCTTGACATGCTCGAAAGTCTCAAAGAGATGTTCGGTGAGCAAAATCGTAGGGGTAAGAAGACAGCCATGAAAGCCCTTTTGAATACCAAGATGGCTAAAGTATCATCGGTTAGGGACCATGTACTGAAGATGATGGAACTTCTGAATGAACTAGAGGTCCTTAGAGCTATGATTAATAAGGAATCTCAAGCTGAGATGGTCCTGCATACTCTGCCTGACAGTTTTTAACAATTTTACTTGAACTATAATATGAACAAAATAGATTTGTCACTAGCAAAATTGTTCAATGAGCTACAAGTGGCGGAATCTATTATCAAACAGCAAGCTCTGGTTGTGGCACTGAATGTTGAGAAAGCTTCGGCTTATAAGCCGAGAGGCGAAAAGAAAAGAAGAAGGCTCATAAGGCTTTGGGACCTGGAGGTTCGACTGCTGGTGTGAAAAAGCCCAAATGAAAGTGCTATCATTGCAAGCAACCTGTGCATCACAAAAAGCAATTCCCTGCCTATTTTGCAAAGTTGAATAAGCAAGGTAATTCAAATTTAAATATAGTTGAAACTTGTTTAGCGGCTGTCTCTACCATATTTTGGTGTGTAGCTTCAGGAGCCACTAATCATATCTGCACTATTTTGCAGGGGTTTCAAGAAATGCGGTGGCTAAGTGAGAATGAAGTTTGCGTTTTTTAAGCCAATGACGAGCCAGCACCAGCTTTAGTATTAGGAGATATTAGAGTTTCGTTTAGTAGTGATAGGGTTTTAATTTTAAAGGATGTTCGCTATGTACCTTTTATTAGAAAGAATTTGATTTCGGTTTCGAAAATAATGGATGTTGATTATAATGTTTACTTTGCTAATAACTTTGCTATTATTAAGTTTAATAAATATTTTATCTACATTGCTGTTAGAGTACATGACCTTTTCATTATTGATATATCTCCTCGTGTGCGACAACCAAAAGAATTAAATAACATTAATCTTCCACATAAAAGAAAACGTATTTCAAGATTGAGCTAAACTTATTTGTGGTACTTACATCTAGGTCATATAAATCAAATTAGGATTTCGAGGTTGGTTTCAGATGGACCTCTGAGTTCATTAAAAGTGGTGGCACTACCAACATGCGAATCCTATTTAGAAGGAAAAATGACCAAGAGATATTTCCCCTCAAAAGGAAATAGAGCCAGTCATAAGTTAGAATTAATTCACTCTGATTTGTGTGGTCCTATGAATATACACGGAAGAGGTGGTTTTGAGTATTCTGTGACTTTCACAGACGATTACTCAAAATATGGATACATTTATCTATTACGTCTTAAGTCTGAATGCTTTGAGAAATTCAAAGAATTTAAGACGGAAACGGAGAAACGACATGATAAATGTATCAAATCATTGCGATCTGATCGTGGTGGTGAATACCTTTCTGCGGAGTTCATTAAATATTTATCAGATTGTGGAATTACATCTCAATTATCTGCCCCAGGAACACCACAACAAAATAGTATGGCAGAAAGATGAAATAGGACCTTTATGAAAATGTTTAGATCAATGCTCAGTTATTCTAATTTGCCTTCTTCTTTTTGGGGATATGCTTTAGAAACAACAAATTATTCTGAATTTGGTTCCTTCAAAGTCAGTACCTTCAACCCCAGCAGAATTGTGGACTAGGCTCAAGTCCAGTTTGCGGCATACTCGGGTTTGGAGTTGTCCAGCACATGTGCTAAAAGGGAAAGCGGATAAATTGGAATCGAGGATAAAAGTGTGCATTTTTATTGGATATAGAAAGGGAACGAAAGGAGGTTTATTTTATTTTCCCAAAGAAAAGAAGGTAATTGTTGAGACAAATGCCAGATTTTTAGAAGAGGATTATTTAATGAATCATATTCCTAGAAATAAACTAGTTTTACAGGAATTAAGCAATGGAGTAACTAATGACTCATCTCTGGAACGTATCCTGGAAGCCAGTATTGACATACCACTGCATTATCCTAGTGGGAGAAATATCAATAGACAACAGAATGCACAAGCACAATTGCCCGATATCTCACTACCCAAAAGTAGTGGGAGTAATGTTGAGCAACCTCAGATTATTGAGCAACCTGAAATTGTTGTGCAGCCTACACTTTAAGAAGAGGTTAATGATATCCCAGCACCGCAAGGCGTGAAGGATAACATTGAGGCTTCAATTCCGGAAAATGATGTAGCGGTTCAACAACAAAATCAAAATGCACTTTGTAGTGACTAGTCGTAGTGGGAGAATTATTAAAAAACCTCTCTGATTTGCGCTCTTGGGAGAATCTTACGATAGAATCCCTAAAGAGCCTAATACAGAACCTCTTAATTATGACGAAGCACTACAGGATACAGACACTGAAATATAGGTTGCTTCTATGAAATCTGAAATGGAGTATATGTACTCCAATCATGTCTGGGACTTTGTAGAACCACCTACTGGAGTCAAAGCCATTGGTTGTAGATGGATATATAAGATAAAGAGAGGAGTGGATGAAAAAGTGCAACTTTTTAAAGCTAGGCTTGATACAAAAGGGTTTACTCAAAAAGAATGGATCGATTATGAGGAAACCTTTTCGCCAGTAGACATGCTTAAATCCATTAGGATTCTCTTATCCATTGCTGCTCATTATGATTATGAGATTTGGCAAATGGATGTCAAGACAACTTTCCTTAATAGAAGTCTTGATGAGTAAATCTATATAGCACAACCAGTTGATTTCATAAAAAGTGACAATGAGCACATATTGTGTAAATTAAAGAAATCCATTTATGGATTAAAACATGCTTCGAGTGCATGGAGCACTTGTTTTGACACATCGATTAAAATTTTTGATTTTGATCAATGTGAAAACGATTTTTGTGTCTATAAGAAGTGGGATGGAGATAAAGTTGTATTTTTGGTTTTGTACATAGATGATATCTTGCTCATAGGAAATAATGTGAGCATGTTGAATTCAGTAAATGAGTGGTTCTCCTCGCATTTTGATATGAAAGACTTGGGACAAGCGGCACATATCCTTGGGATCAAGCTTATGCGAGATCAAAAGCAAAGGATATTAGGCTTATCTCAAGCACTTTATATTAATACAATTCTTACCAAGTTTAGCATGCAAGATTCCAAGAAAGGTTTTCTTCCTTTAAGGCATGGAATCTCTCTGTCAAAAGATCAGTCCCCAAAAATTACTTATGAGATAGAAAATATGAAGGCGGTCCCTTATGCTTCTGTTGAAGGGAGTCTCATGTATGCTATACTATGTACTATACCCGATATCTACTTTGTTACTGGCATGGTTAGCAGATTTCAGCCTAATCCTGGACGAGAACACTGGACTGTCGTTAAACATATAATCAAGTACCTGAAAAGGACTAGGGATTATATGTTGGTTTATCACTCAGATGATCTTGCACCCATTGGCTATACTGATTCAAATTTCCAATCAGATAGAGATTCTAGAAAATCTACACCAGGATATGTTTTTACCTTAGGAGGTGGAGCCATAAGTTGGAGGAGTATCAAGCAATCGTGTGTTGGTGATTTCATCATGGAAGCCAAATATGTGGCTGCCTCTGAGGTAGCTAAAGAGGTTGTTTGGCTCAGGAGCTTTCTAAAAGAGCTTAATGTAGTTCCTTCGGTTTAAGCACCAATTGTACTTTATTACGACAATAGTGGTGTGGTTGCAAACTCGAAGCAATAGCGAAGCCATAAAAGGAGTAAGCATATTTAGTGCAAATATCATTTAATTCGGGACATAACTCAGAGAAGTGATGCAAAAGTGTTGAAGATTGCGTCAGGAATAATTTGGCAGATCCGTTTAAAAAGAGCTTGCCATAGAAAAGTTTTGACAAGCATGTAGAAGCAATGCGTATTAGAGTTGTAGACGCATGGTTATGAGTCTAAGTGGGAGTTGGAATATACTATTAACCATGTTGTTTAGCTATAGCGTTGTGTTTTATTCTTTATAGAATAATTGTTTATTTGATTTATTCAATTCAATAAAGTATTATTTTAAATAGATCATTTGTTACATGTGTGTCCTTTAGTTATGTAGTAGACAATTTAGTGTATGAAGTCTTAACTCATGCACAGAAGATTAAATTGTCGATGCTCATAATTAATAAGCTATGTTCACAATCGAAGATATTGTTGGGCAAAATATCTTGATGCATGATTGTAGCACAAGATTAAAGTATAATTTATCTTGACTATGGGAGTGGTTTTACTCCAATTTCTTGTGCAAGTATACTTAGTGTATATTGAACGGACTAAGTAGAGAAAAGATATTTTTGTACTGAATATATATAAAATATTATTTCTGATTCATTAAATGAGCTTATACTCTCAATCTTGATATAGTTATTATGATCAATGTGAATTTTCTATTGTTTTGATCTATCAAAAGGTACAACTCTATTCAGAGTTAGAGTATGCCTAATAAATTGGACAATAACGAATAGCATTTGTAAAATAATAATTAGTTGATAGAATTCGTGACTCGGCCTTGAGTTTGATGATACCCCTTTATGTAAACTTATAAGTTTTCATGTGAAAACTCGACCGGTGGATTTTGTATCCGTCACATGAAATAGTTTAAGCGAAATTATAAAGGATTTAATTAGTTGATTAAACTAAATTATCAGTAATTTAGTTTAATTAACTGGTATTTGTAATCTTAGCATGAGGAGCTAAAATAAGTGTTAGTGAATTTTAAAATTCATATTGAGGAGTTCAATTGCACATTTTTAGTGGAATAAACTGCATTTAGTTATAGTAGGATTTAATTCATCTGAATTTCGAATTAATACTATAATTGGTAGCCTCTTATTATTTATGTGGTCCTTGCTATACCTAGTAAATACCTGGACAGACTTGGGCAAAAAGTAACTTGGGAAAAAAGTTATCTCTCTATTTGAGTTAGAGTGGGATTCGACTACACTAGCAGAATTCTACATGAATTTCAGCCTATTTTTTGGCTTAATTTCGGATCTTCAAATAGAATACTAGTTTCACCTAAAGGTGTTAACCGGACGGGCTGGTCCAGGCTGGACACGAAAAAAATAGGTTGTCCGGTTATTATTCCGGGCTGTTAGTGGGCTAGGGTTCCGGGCTGGTAGTGGGCTGGGATTTTCCCATTTTTGGTGGGGCCGTCCGGGTTTGGGCTTAATGGGTCCGGACCAGGATGGGTTACTTTTTTTTCTAAGTATATTTTATTTTTCTTATTCAATGTTATTGATACTTAAGTGTATGTAAACTTTTAAGGCTTAGAATTAAACTTTAAAGTTTTAAATTTGAAATTTGAATTTTAAAAGTATAAAATTGAAAATTGAAAGTAAGTGGCTACAAAAAATATTTAATAAGACCAATAGGCAATATGTAGGGATCAAACTCCAAAGGTTTTCGTTTTATATTTTCATTGAATAATAAATAATACTTTAAATTATTTTGCAAGTTCAATTTTGATTTTTTAAAATTTTGAACTTGCAAATTAAAAGTTTACAATTATAAAAAATAAAGAGCACATCACAAGCTTTGCATCATTTTTGTAAGTTTATCCATGTCAACATGAGGTTCTTAATTTCCGGCATTGCTTGAATCGGAACCATAAAATATTATATCTCCAATTTCTTGGTTCCCCGCTTCATCTACCTCTTCACGCCCTTGATTTTGCCGTTCTAATCTTATCCAATCTCTGAAGCACACTAGAATTTCCAATGCATTGCTGTCCAATGAATGACGAGTATCTCCTAGTGTCACGACCCAAACTCCCTCTGTATTACGTCGTGATGGCACCTAGTCTCTACGACTAGGTAAGCCTAACAATTTGCGAAAAATAACAAAACGAAAGTAAAACTTGACAACTAACAACTGTGGTAACTGAATAACTAGTAACAATACCGCTCGGCATGTACAATAACCAATACTCTATGAATACACGGACTTACAAAGAAATGGAACATCGTAAGTCACAAGTTGTAGAAGGAAACTAGAATCTCTATACACCAAAGTCTAATAAAAGAAGTACATAAGGTAATTGATATAAGGGAGAATAGAAGGGGACTCCGAGGTCTGCAGACGCGACAGATGTACCTTGAAGTCTCCGTACAGCAGCAACACTCTCAGCTAATAGCAGGGCTTATAAGAAGTACCTGGATCTGTACATAAAAACATGTGTAGAAGAGTTGCATGAGTACACCACAACGGTACCCAGTAAGTTCCAAGCCTAATCTCGGTCGAGTAGTGACGAGGTCAGGTCAGGCCCACTGGTATATAATAAATAAAGCAGGGAAACATAACAGTATATTAAGAGATTGGAATTTAATAAAAGGAAAACACGGGAAAAATAGCAATACAACACAGGGGTAAACAGCAGGGGATCTCTCGAGATACCGTATCGTAGTCCCAAAGTAAATATCAGAGAGATCTTCCGAGGTACCGCCTCGTAGTCTCAAAAGTAAATGTGTAGGGAGAACTCCCGAGACACCGCCTCGTACTCTCAAAAGTAAATATGCGGGGAGAACTCCCGAGGTACCGCCTCGTAGTCTCAAAAGTAAATATGCGAGGAGAACTCCCGAGGTACCGCCTCGTAGTGTCAAAAGTAAATGTGCAGGGAGAACTCACGATGTACCGTCTCGTAGTTTCAAAAGTAAATATGCAGGGAGAACTCCCGAGGAACCGCCTCCTAGTCTCAAAAGTAAACACACAGCTCAAACCGATAAATACAACAGTTAACAACAAGATTTCTGCAATTATACTGATAAAAAACAAGGAAAAGCAGGAAATCAACTAGGCATGCTTCACAGAGTTCAAATAAGCAGTTAAAGCACGTAGACATGTGATATTAGACTAAACAGGATAACTACACATATTGGTATAGCTCAATTAAGAATGAAAACAGACTAATACTCATTTAAATGGTATAATGCAAATTAAGGGAAAAACAGGTTGCTACTCAGTAAAAAATAAATCAAATCGGGTTTTACCACAAATAACATGTGTACGTACTCGTCACCTCACGTACACGGCGCTCACATATCACAAAAGTACCAAATCCTAAGGGGATTTCCCCTACACAAGGTTAAGCAAGCCACTTACCTCGAACCAAGCTCAATCAATCGGTAACAATGCCTTTACCACTAATATCCGACTCCGAATGGACCAAATCTAACCAAAATCAATTACATACAATAAATACAACTATAAGAAACTAATCTAATTAATGAAATCAAAGCTAAAACAAGAAATTAGAAAATCGCCCCAAAACGTCTCCCCGGGCCTACGTCTTGGAATCGGGTAAAAGTCACAAAATATGAACACCCATTCAATCACGAGTCCAACCATATAATAATTACTCGAATACGACCTCAAACCGCCTTTCAAAACTCAAAAATATATTTGAAGAACTTTCTAACGTTTTCCCAAATTTCTCAACCAAATTCCTTAATTAAATGATGAATTCAACTATAGATTAATGGAATACAACCATAAACGAGTTAAGAAACATTACCCAAAAGTTCTCTTTGAAATATCCTTGGATTATCGCCTCAATCTGAGTTCTATAAGACCCAACATAAAAGTGAGATCAAACCCTCGAAATTTCCCCTTTTCTGCACAGCGATTTTGAATTTGCGGGCCTATAATCGCACCTGTGATGCCGCAAATACGGAAATTCCATCTCAAGTGCGGACATAACTTAAGTCCCCTATGTCCGCATATGTGAGAGAAGCGCTGCACCTGCAGATGCGCTCCTGCAACCAAGGAACTGCACCTGCGACCCTCACCGCTCATGCGCACCATCCCACCGCAGAAGCGAGGCCGCTTCTGCGCAAACAGACCCGCACCTGGGAACCCACCCTGGGCTGCCCAAATCCGCATCTGCGCTCCTTCTTCTACACATGTGAGTCCGCACCTGCGGTCTTCCCACCGCAGGTGCGAAAACACCAGAAACCAGAAATATTCAGCAATTTGCATAAGTCCAAATTCAATCTGTTAAGCATTCGCATCACACCCGAGACCCCCGAGACCTCAACAAAACATACCAACCAGTCCTAAAATACCATACGAACTTAGTCGAGTCCTCGAATCACATCAAACAACGTTAAAAACACGAATCACCCTCCAATTCAAACTTAATGAACTTGAAACTTTAAATTTCTATGACCGATGCTGAAACCTATCAAAACACATCCGATTGACCTTAAATTTTGCACACAAGTCATATTCGACATTACAGACCTACTCCAACTTCCGAAATTAGAATACGATCCCGATATCAAAAAGTCCACTTCCGGTCAAACTTCTCAAAAATTTGACTTTCGCCATTTCAACCCTACATCAACTACCGACCTCCAATTCATATTTCGGATATGCTCCTAACGGAGCTAACGGAACCGACAAAATTCCATTCTGGAGTCGTCTTCACTCTAAAACCACAACAATAACCTCTGGGCAAGTCACATAAGCAAAAAACGATACGGGGAAAGCAGTAATAGGGGATCGGGGCTATAACTCTCAAAACGACCAACCGGGTCGTTACATCCTCCCCCTCTTAAAACAATCGTTCATCCTCAAACGAGTATAGAGACATACCTAAAGTGGTGAAAAGATGAGGATAATGGTTTTGCATATCATGCTCGGTCTCTCAAGTCGCCTCCTCGACCGGCTGACCCCTCCACTGAACCTTCACGGAAGCAATGTTCTTTGACCTCAGCTTTCGAACCTGCCTGTCCAAAATAGCCACTGGCTCCTCAACATAAGATAAATCCTTGTACAACTGGACTGAGCTGAAATCCAACACATGAGACGGATCATCGTGATACTTTCGGAGCATCAAAACATGGAATACAGGATGAACTCCTGCTAGGCTGGGAGGCAAGGCAAGCTCATAAAAAACCTCCCCAACACATCTCAACACCTCAAATGGGCCGATAAACCTTGGGCTCATCTTGCCCTTCTTCCCGAACCTCATAACACCTTTCATAGGCGAAACCCGGAGCAAGACCCGCTCTCTAACCATGAATGCAACATTGTGAACATTCTGATACGCATAACTCTTCTGTCTGGACTAGGCTGTGCGAAGTCGATCCGGAATCACCTTCTCCAGAGCATCCTGGACCAAGTCTGTACCCAATAACCTAGCCTCGCCCGGCTCGAACCATCCCACTAGGGACTGACACCGCCTACCATACAAAGCCTCATACGGTGCCATCTGAATGCTCGATTGATAACTATTGTTGTAGGCAAACTCCGAAAGTGGGAAGAACTTATCCCAAGAACCTCAAAAATCTATCACACACGCATGGAGAATATCCTGTAATATCTGAATAGTGCGCTCGGACTGTCCATCCGTCTGAGGGTGAAATGTTGTGCTCAGCTCCACTTGAGTACCCAACTCATGCTATACGGCCCTCCAGAACCGTGATGTAAACTACGTACCCTGGTCAGAGATGATAGATACCGGTACACCATGAATCCTGACGATCTCGCAGATATAAATTCGAGCCAGCTGCTCAGAAAAATAGGTAGTCATCACAGGAAGGAAATGAGCTGACTTGGTCAGCCTATCCATAATCACCCAAACTGCATCAAATCTCCGCTGAGTCTGTGGGAGTCCAACAACGAAATCCATAGTGATCTTCTCCCATTTCCACTCCGGAATCTCTAACTTCTAAAGCAACCTACCTGGCCGTTGATGCTCATACTTCACCTGCTGGCAATTTAGACACCAAGCTACTTACTCTACTATGTCCTTTTTCATCCTCCTCCACCAGTAATGTTGTCTCAAGTCCTGGTACAATGGGGTACCGCGAGCTGTGAGCCTCCTGGAGAATCAACACATGCAAACCATCTACATTGGGCACACATAGCCAGACTTGCATCCTCAATGCACCATCATCCCCAATAGTGACTTCCTTAGCATCACCATGCTGAACTGTGTCCTTAAGGACAAGCAGATGGGGGTCATCATACTGACGCTCCCTGATACAATCATAAATAGAAGACCTAGAGACCACACCAGCGAATACTCAACTCGGCTCAAAAATATCCAATCTCACAAACTGGCTGGCTAAGGCCTGAACATCCAACGCCAATGGCCTCTCTGCTGTTGGTAGATATGCTAAACTCCCCAAACTCCCTGCCTGGCGACTCAAAGTATCGGCCACCACATTAGCCTTCCCCGGATGGTACAAAATGGTGATATCATAGTCCTTAAGTACCTCCAACCACCTCCACTAACGCAAGTTAAGATCCTTTTTGCTTGAACAGATGATGCAAACTCCGATGATCGGTGTAAATCTCACAAGGGACACCGTACAAATAGTGCCTCCAAATCTTCAAAGCATGAACAATAGCTTCTAACTCAAGGTCATGGACAGGATAGCTCTTTTCATGCACCTTCAATTGTCTGGACGCGTAGGCAATCACCCTACCGTCCTGCATCAACACCGCACCGAGACCAATCCACGATACATCACAATATACAGTATAAGACCCCGAACCTATAGGCAATACCAATATTGGGGCTGTAGTCAAAGCTATCTTAAGCTTCTGAAAGCTCTCCTCACACTACTATGTTCATCTGAACGGAGCACCCTTTTGGGTCAATCTGGTCATAGGTGCTGCAATAGATGAGAATCCCTCTACAAAATGATGGTAATACCCCGCCAAACCAAGAAAACTTCGGATCTCCGTTGACGATCTAGGCTAACTCTGCACTGCTTCCCCCTTTTTCGGATCCACCTTGATCCCATCACTCGATACTACATGACCCAAGAATACCACTGAGTCTAGCAAAAACTCACACTTTGAAAATTTTGCTTATCTCTTCTTTTCTCTCAAGGTTTGAAGCACAGTCCTCAGGTGCTGCTCATGATCCTCCCGAGTCCGGGAGTACACCGGAATGTCGTCAATAAACAAAATAATGAAAGAGTCAAGATAAGGTCGGAACACACTGTGCATCAAGTGCATAAAAGCTGCTGGAGCATTGGTCAGCCCAAAACACATCACAAGGAACTCGTAGTGATCATACCGAGTCCTAAAAGCAGTCTTCGGGATATCTGGCTCCCGAATCTTCAACTGATGATAACCAAAATGTAAATCAATCTTGGAAAACACCCTGGCACCCTGTAGCTTATCAAATAAATCATCAATACGAGGCAATAGATACATGTTCTTCACTGTAACTTTGTTCAGCTGGCGATAATCAATGCACAAACGCATAGAACCATCATTCTTCTTCACAAACAAGACAGGAGCACCCAAAGGTTACACACTGGGCCGAATGAAGCCCTTATCAAGCAACTCATGTAACTGCTCCTTCAACTCAGGAGGAGCCATAAGATATGGAGGAATAGAGATGGGCTGAGTGTCCGGCAATAAATCAATGCCAAAATCAATATCTCTGTCGGGCGGCATGCCCGGAAGATCAGCTGGAAAAACATCTGGAAAATCCCTCACTACTGGGATGGACTCAATTGTAGGGGTATCAATACTGACATCTCTCACATAAGCTAGATATGCGTGATACCCCTTCTCAACCATTTGTTGAGCTTTAAGAAATGAAATAACTCTGCTGGGAGTATACTCTAAGGTACCTCTCCAGTCTAATCAAGGAAATCCTAGCATAGCCAATGTCACGGTCATAGCGTGACAATCAAGAATAGCTAATGGGGGGACAACCAGTCCATGCCCAAGATAACATCAAAGTCTACCATACTGAGCAATAATAAATCGGCTCTGGCCAACCCTGCGGTAGAAATTCCTTTCTGTGGGGCTCCGGTGACTTGATTGTTCATAAATGTTCCAGCTACTGGTTTGTCGATGCTCTCCTAGAGTAGACAAAATAAAATAATCTTCAAAACCATCATTATCCTCTAAAGCACCAGATGCAGATATTGAAACTGAACTTGAAGGAATATTTGCATCTACAGCAGTAGAAGCATCAACAATGTTAGCATAATAATTATATAAAGTTTGTAAATATTTGTGTAGATTAGAAATACAAGTTACAATATTAGGGATTTCAGTTGGTCCAATATCCATATAAACATATAAAGCACTGATTAATTGGCGACAAGTGGCCATTTTGATAGAAGGGTTTAAAATAGCACAAATTAGGTAAATAGGGAGAATTGGGTAGAAATATTTTTTAAATTTATCTAGCATAGATTCAACAACAGATGTATATCCTTCTTTCTTCTTCAAATTATGGAGTAAAATAGAAATTTCAGCAATATGAACTAAACCATTTTCAATAGTAGGATAATAAGCTCCAGAAAACTCAAGTGTAGCCACATAAAATTTTTGTAAAATTTTTATAACATCTTCAACGACATCCCAAGTTCTAGATGTTAACAAACAGTTAGGATCGGTACAATGAGAATTAGGAACTTCAGTTATAGGCATTCTATATTTATGACAGCATCTTAAGAATAAATAAGTATAATTCCACCTAGTAACTATTTCTTCGGGCATGAGTCTTGGTTTTAGTCCATATTGTACACATTTTTCCTTAAATACATTTAATCTAGCACTTCTATTATTTCTTTGAATTACACCAACACCTCTTCTAACTAAAGCGATCTCATCTCTAAATAATTCAAGGCCACTCTTCACAATTAAATTATAAATATGACATGCACACCTAACATGAAATATTTCAGGAAGTGGTGAGTGTAAATGCAATTTAAATATTGTAATAGCAGCATTGTTGTTAGAAGAATTATCAAATGAAATACATAAAATTTTTTCTGCAAGATTGTAAAATATAGCAACTTCATGTCCATAGACTATACGTGCAGAAGTCAAGAAGATAAAGGTCATCAAAAATAGCTATAATGTCCTGTTTCAGCATGTGCTTAGTGAGGGCAATGCAGTTGCAGATTTCTTAGCTAACTTGGTTTTCTATTTTGCAAGTAATACAACATTCCACTCGTTTGAAAGTCTACCTACTGCAGGAAAGACACTCCTTAACATGGACAAAGCACAAATCCCTAACATTAGAGTAAGACTTGCAAAAAGGAAAGAACTAGACTGATGAATATATTCAGTTCACCTATCCTTGTTGTGGTTACTAAAAAATTTACTTATTATAACTCTAATACTAGAGGATCAGGAAATTCTCTGAGCTTTTATAGAGAATTACAAGCTAGGGTCTTACCACATGTTTGTTACAAGGTTTTCAGCAATGGGAACCTTCAATTCCTAGGACTGATTGTGCTGGAATACATGAGAGCACATTCGTTGGTTGATGAATCAGTATATGGGATGACACTGTCCAGTTATTCCATTTGGAATAAACCAGACACTTATTGGTTGGTTATAGCTGCTTATGCACAAACTAGAGATAGGCTCCCAAGAACCTGGAACTATACTTAAAGGCTAAAGATTTTCAAAGTTTGACCGTGAATTTGACTTTATCGATAACGGACTTAGATTGAGATTCTGAGAGTTGGAATAGCTCCGTTATGTCAATTATAACTTGTGTGCCAAATTTGAAATCATTCTGGATTCATTTAATGCGTTTCGGCGTGGGTTTTGTAAAGTGAAAATTTCGAAACTCATAAGTTCGAATCGAGATGTGAATTGTAATTTTGACGTTATTTGATGTTATTTGAGACCCCGAGTAAGTCCGTATTATATTACGGGACTTTTTAGAATATTTGGTTGAGGTCCCGAGGGCCTGGGGTGGATTTCAGATGGTTAACGGAATTTAATTTGGATATTCTAGAATGTTTCAACGTCATTTCTTCAAGAATAAATTGTATAACATTAAGAAAATGAGCTCCAAATTCAGTTTTGATTGAAACATTATATCCGTATTGAAATTTCGGAGCCATAGCAAAAAGAATCATCGAATTCGGACATCATATGAGAGAGTTATGTCCATTTCCATGTCAGAAAAGATTTTCCGTCGCCACCAGCGCCCAGGGTAGCGTGGGGCGTTAGCCCTGGCACTGGGAATTGTTGGGGTTCTGAAAACTGTTCCACATGCAGTGCCCCACGCTACCTGTGGCGCTCAAAAATAACAGAGGCTCTATAAACGGGGGTTTTGCCATTTTTGACAAAAATAGAGTTGGGAAGCTCGGTTTAGGCGATATTTGGGCGATTTTTACTGGAAAACATTGGGGTAAGTGTTCCTTATCCTATATTGATTATATTTCATGATTCCATACTCAGTTACATCATGAATCCGTGAATTGATGGAAGAAAAATTATTTTTTTATAAAATCTTCCAAAAATATAAAATGAAGATTTGATGGTCAATCCGATGTCGGAATTTGATAATTTTTGTATGGTTGAACTCGTATCGGAACGGGTGTTCGAATTTTGTGCATTTTTTTTTTTAGATTTGAGACGTAGGTCCCACTGTCAATTTTTAAAATGAATTTCAGATTTGAATCCGGAAAATTAGTAAATTCATGTGGAATTAATTCCTACGATTCGTGTTGAGTATATTGAATTGTTTGTGGCTAGATTTGAAGCTTTCAGACACGAATTCGCGAGGCAAAAGTTTATTGAAATTTTGAAATTGGTTGCGAAACGAGGTAAGTATCGTGGTTAATATTGACTTGAGGGAATAGAATCCTTGAATTATTTGTTATGTGAAATTCATGTGAACGACATATAAGCGAGGTGACGAGTGTCTATACGTCGTCGAATTAATTATTTGCATAATTATTTGAAAATCATAAATTATTTTAAATCATGAATTAATTGTTATAGTAATTGTTTCTCTCATATTCCTTGCTCAATATTATGCCCTGAATCCATGCTATAATTGCTACATGCTTATTTGATTTATGTGACTTAATTGCTACTTGACATTCAGCATACTAAATATTAAATTGCATATTTCCTCCTTAATTTTCACAATTAATTGCTACTTGTCATCACTTATTTCTAAATAAATCATAATTATTGTATGCTTGTTGTCTTATAATTTCATATTAATTGTTGTATTTATTGGAGTAATTTCTTTTATAAGAATTGGTAAATTATAATATTTGAGGAGCGAGTTGCACGCCGCAACAGAATTTATTGAAATAAATATATTGGAGGAGCGGGTTGCACGCCGCAACAGAATTTATTGAAATGAATATATTGGAGGAGCGGGTTTCATGCCGCAACAGAATTGATTGAAAGACATATTGAGGATCGGGTTGCACTCCGCAACGGGATTAAATAAAAATAAATATATTGTAGGATAGGGTTGCACGCCGCAATGGAATTGAATGTTAATATATTGTGGGATCGGGTTGCAAGCCGCAACGGAAACTGATTGAAATAATAATTGGTTATGACTGCCGAGTTGGCTTCAACTATTGAAATGAGATACCTGTTTTATTTCTATTATTGTTTTTATTATTATTATTGCATACAGGTTAATGTAAGTGACCTGCCTTAGCCTCGTCACTACGTCGTCAAGGTTAGGCTCGGCACTTACTGTGTATATGGGGTCGGTTGTACTCATACTACACTCTGCACTTCTTGTGTAGATACCGGAGTTGGTCCCAGCGGCGTATAGTAGATTTGCTCGGATTTAGCTATTCGCAGGAGATTTGAGGTATAACTGCCTGGCGTTTGCAGTTTTGAAGTCCCCTTCTACTTTATTTTTAGTTGTGTGCTTTCTTTCAGACAACTTTATTTTTATTCAATCCCTTGTTTGTATTATTCTAGAAGCTCGTGCGCTTCTGATTCCAGTTCTGGGATGGTATTTAGACATCGTTATTATTATTAATTATTCACTTTATTTCAGACTTTATTTTCGTATTTGTTCCTTTATTATTGATTAATTTGAAATTATTTTAAAATGGCTGATATTATTCTAATGTTGGCTTGCCTAGCAAGTGAAATGTTAGGCTCCATCACGGTCCCGAAGGTGGAAATTTTGGGTCGTGACAAATTGGTATCATAGCACTAGGTTACATAGGTCTCATGAGTCACGAGCAAGCTTAGTAGAGTCTGAAGGATCAGTACGTAGATGTCTGTACTTATCTTCTAGAGGCTATGGAGTTTAGGAACAATTTCACTTCTATTCTACTCTGTCGTGCGATTTTATTCTATCATTGACGATTGAACTCTTCTATTCTTTCCCTCTCACAGATGGCGAGAACATGCACTGCTTCTACAGTCGGACAGGAGCTAGGGGCAGAGGCCGAGGTCGCGCCAGAGGCCGAGGTAGAGGCAGAGGCAGAGCTCAATCTAGAGCTCGAGCATCAGCACCGGTTGTAGAACCTCAGGTGGATTTAGAAGCAGAGGTTCCAGCTCAGACGGTACCTATTGGACCAGTTCAAGTTCCGGAAGGATTCATAGCTACTCCAGTACTTCAGGATGCTCTAGTCCGTTTGGTGAGTTTTATGGAGGGTGTGGCCCAAAATGGTACATTTCCAGTGGCACCAGCCGTCTCACAAGCTGGGGGAGGAGCACAAACTCCCACTACTCCCGCTCCGGGGCAGACAAGTCCCCAATATCAGGCTCCAGTAGCCCATCTAGTTGGGGTAGTTCAACCAGTTATTGCAGCACATGCCGGTGATAGGCCTGCTTTATCTTTTGAGGCTTTGTTGAGGTTGGACAAGTTTACCAAGCTATTTCCAATCCATTTCAGTGGTACACCTTCTGAGGACCCACAGGATTATCTTTGTCACGACACAAAATCCATTAAAAGTCGTGATGGCGCTGGACACCATTGTCAGGCAAGCCAAAAATAAATACTTAATTTGGTTCTCATTTTTAATTTTTCTGAAATCATATTTTCTTCAATTAAATAGTAAAAGATGGAGTTTACAAAATAAATAATAATATCTTTCACAATTCCAATTCAGTGCAACCCATAATCGCCCCAAAACCCGGTGTCGCAAGTGCATGATCATCAACTAGGAATATAAAATAAAATACAGCGTACGTCCAGAATACAAATTGGAGAGGAAAAAAATATAATACTCTGAGGGAGACTCTATTGGCTGCGGGTCGTACTATGGAAATACAGCTCACCTAAGTCTCTGCATGCCTACACGCCTCTGCTCTCACAAGGCCTCTAAACATAAATGCACCTGCACAAAAAGAATGTGCAGCAAGTGTAGTATGAGTATGTAAATCAACGCGTACCCAGTAATTATCCCACCTAACCTCGAAGAAGTAGTGACGAGGGATCGATTTCGACACTTACTATGGGCTATAGATAAAATATCAATGATATAATTAAGCATGGATTACGTAGAATGCCTGCAAGCTCAATATCATGAAATAAGTAAACAATTCTTTTGTTCATAAGAAATTTTCATATTTATTTTCGTCATTTAACATTTTTGTAGCTTGGGCAAATGAAAGCAATATCAATTATCATAAATTCCAAAACATATCATGCGCAAGTCATGCCGAGGTTGTACGCCCTGATCCAACATAATATTTAAACTTTGCACTACCGAGGGTCGAACAGCACGAACTATAGATGCATCTATTTAACCTGCCGAGGCGTTCGGCCCGCTCCACAAAAGAGAAAATTTAAAACAACCAAATTCAAAATTTATTAAGGGGAAAATATTCCAAGAATTTTAAATTCCCATTTAACGGTCAAATAAATGAACTTTAATCTTTTTACAATTCCTTTATCGAATATCTAAATAGTTTAAACAATCAAATTAACAAGCAGGGTGCGACATCGCAAGTACAACATGATATGGGTCCTAGACTACCTAGACATATGCATAATAGTAGCTACGCACGGACTCTCCTCACCTCGTGCATACGTAGTCCCCCACAAATAGAAGCACATAACAATTTGATTCACCTATGGGGTTAATTTCCTCTTACAAGGTTAGAAAGGAGACTTATCTCGTCTCAAAGTCTACTTTCCGGTTCAAGAATGCGCTCACACCCTCAAGTCGATGCCGAATCAATCCAAACTAATCAAATAATATACAAACTAATCAATACGTGCTCAAGAGTTCATATTCCAACTATTAAAGAGGTTACCCAACCCTAAATGCAAGATTCTAAAAATTCACCCCGGGTCCACATGCCCGGCTTCCAGAAATTTTCAAAAACGATTGTTACCCATAACCTTAGAAACATAAATATATGATTTTCACTAAGTTCCATAACCATTTTCGTGGTAAAATCCCTTTTTTTTTAATTAAACCCAAGGTTTTTCATCTAAACCCATGATTTCTTCCAATTTTCATGTTAAACTTTACCCATAATCTATGTATTAAACTCACATTAAGTAGAAATTACTTACCTCACAAAGCTATATCAAAATCCCCTCCTTGAAAGCTCTCAAATCGCCCAAGAGTGAATGAAAATGTGATAAAAATGGCCTAAGTCCCGTATTAAATGAACCCTCACTGCCCAGCGACTTTCGCACCTGCGGTGCTTTGGGCCGCATCTGCAATCCCGCACCTGCGGCAATTGCCTCGCAGGTGCGCATTTCCCTCACCTGGCCAGGCTCCGCATTTGCGGACAAGGAGGGCCGCATCTGCGAGCCTAACCGTACCTGCGACCATGTCCCTCGCCCCTGCACTCACGCAGGTGCGCCCAATCTTCCGCATCTGCGGATTCTTGGCTGCCCGCCATTTGTCGCTCCTGTGGCTAGTGGCTCACACCTGCGAGTACGCACCTGCGGCTGGCCAAGCGCAGGTGCGATCATGATAGATCTGGGAGCTTCAGCTGTTACTCCAAGCTTCCAACTTGGTCCGAGCCTCGTCCAATTGACACTCGGGGCCCCACCCGAACATACCAACAAATTTAGAATCATATAGTAGACTCGATCAAACTCTCGGAATGCCCGAAAAAATATTAAAACTAAAAATCGCACCCCAAAACCAATTGATTCAAACTTATGAACTTCAAGTTCTTCTATTCACTAAAATGCACCAAAACGTACTTAGACTACTCGGATTGACACCAAAATTTGCGTGCAAGTCTTAAATGACATTAAAAAACTATTCCCGGTCTCGAAATTCCATTTTGGACCTCGATATCACCAAAACCCGCTCCAAACCAAATTCAAAGATCTTCTAAACCTTCACAGAACCAACCTTCATTATTAGGCGGCGAAACGCTCCCAAGTCATCCAAAACCCGATCCGGACATACGCCAAGTCCAAAATCACCATACGAACCTGTTGGAACCTTCAAATCCCAATTATGAAGTCGTTTACTTAAAAATCACACTTTAGTCAATTCCTCCAACTTAAATCTCCTGAATTAGAGTTTTCTTTCCAAATCAACTTCGAACTTTCTCGAAATTCAATTCCGACCACGCGCACAAGTCATAATACCTGAAGTAAAGCTGCTTGGGGTCTTAAGTTGCTGAATGACGTGCTAGAGCTCAAAACGACCGGTCGGGTCGTTACAATCTTGACAGTTTCCATGAGGTGTTGCAGAACATGGGAATAGTTGAAAGGAATGGGGTCGATTTTGCTATGTTTCAGATGACTGGCTCCGCCAAGAGGTTCTAGAGAGATTATGTATTTACTAGACCAGCTAGTTCTCCTGCACTTACCTGAGATCAGTTCTCACAGCTATTTCTGGAGAAGTTTGTTCCTATTACTCTGAGAGAGGAGTACCACAGGGTATTCGAGCGTCTTCAACAGGGTAGCATGACCGTCACCCAGTGTGAGACTCGATTTTTGGACTTAGCATGTCATGCCATCATCTTGCTTCCTACTGAAAGGGAGAGATTGAGGAGATTCATTGATGGACTCACTTATACTATCAGGCTTCAGATGGCCAAGAAGAGAGGGAGTGATATTTCCTTCCAGATGGCCGTGAATATTGATAGGCGGATCGAGTTAATTCGTGCTCAGGAGAGAGGGCCAGTGTCAGATACGAGGCTATGTCATTCCAGTAATTTCAGAGGTGCCTCATCTGGAGGCAGGGGTACTTATGGCAGGGGTCACATAGCTAGAGGTGGAGTTCAGGTTGTTAGAGGTGGAGGCCAGCCAGTTAGGGGCTGTCCTAGAGATACAGCTCCGAGTGGTGGGGCCCAGCCCCGATTTTATGCTTTTTCAACTAGGCCGAGTCATCTGATGTTATGATCACAGGTATTGTTCCAGTTTTCCATAGAGATGTTTCAGTTTTATTTGATCCAGGATCTACTTATTCCTATGTGTCCTCCTACTTTTCTTCAAATTTGGTTGCGCCTCATTATTCTCCGGGTGCTTCTGTGTGTGTGTCATGCCCCGAACCTGGGGGCGAGACCGGCACCTGGATCCTCACTTATCCTTGCGTACCAACTTGCGACTAAGGGACTCTGAACATATAATGTCATACTTTGGCCAAGGGCCACATTGCAAGACAATTGCGAATGCTGACTAAACATCAATATAATGCTAGGCCGACAAGGCCGTCATAACTACTACAGTTGGCAAACCAACAAAATATACATAAAAGGCCTACAAGCCCAAAATACTGAACTAACCAACAGGATATGTCTACAAGCCTCTACTGATAGATGTACTATGATCGGAACAGGGCCCCGACCTACCCATAACATATATACAGATATACATAAGATGTACACAAAACTCTAGACCTGGCAACTCCGAAAGACGTGGAGCTTACCGATCAGGCTGAACTCGGGAAACACCTACTGAGGAGGTCTACTCGTCTGTCTGTCTGAACCTGCACGCATGAAATGCAGCGCCCCCAGAAAAAGGACATCAGTACGAAATAATGTACTGAGTATGTAAGGCAATAGAATAACTGAAAGCTGAAACTGAACTAATAATATAATAACTGAAAGTAACTGGGAGTCAAAGATAATATGAAGATATGCTTACCTGCTGATACTGACTCAACTCTCTCAATATAGTAAGTAAAATAGTTGTCCGGCCCTATAAGGCTCGGTATATATATAAAACTACTCTGCCGTAGTAGGCTCGCTCATAGGCGCTCGGCCATACTAGGCTCTGTATCTCGGCCATGCTGGGCTCGCTCATAGGCTCTCGGCCACAGTAAGCTCGGTATATAACTTACCATCTGATCAGAGGTTGCCCAATAGGGCCTGCCCATCGATTATAGCTCGATGGTAATGAAAATACTGTAATATTGTATATATAGGCTCTCTGCTCTCTTAACTTGAAGAAGACAATACTCAATTAAATATGAAGTCCCGATAAGGAGAATACTGTAATTTATGAGACTAGGATAATGTATATAAATTCGGGAGTATGAACTTCTCTTTATGCCTCGTTATCAAACACATGTAATTATGATATCATGTTAAAATGAAGGAAAGGTTTATCCTTAACATACCCGAGTTGATTCTCTTGACAATCCCTCTAACACACATCAATTGCGATAACACATAATGGCGGATCGAGTAGGAAAAAATTCGTATGATATTCTTGGAAAAGATTGAATCGTACTCCCTTAGAGTAGCGATTTCACGATGTTGCAGTTTCATACGAAAATGTCGAGCTTCATTCTTTACTTAGAAAGCCTTAGCATCCTACTTTTAATAAGATAAGATATCTCTTAAATTAGAGAGTTCCATCCATTACTTACATCTAGATATAAGCATCTCAATTTGTAATTCGATAGGCCTTTTATATAAGTGGGTATGGGCCCCACACTTTGTAAAGACTAAGCCACTAAATGTGACACCTTATCATAAGAATTATGAGTCATTAATTTGGACAAAGTTTGCTGCCACATTAGGTTCCTTAGTCTTTATCCAAATAGCCTAATTAATCATCCACCAACTCCTTAATCAACTTATAAATTCCCCACTAATTCAATAATTAACCAATTACCCACATAGTTAAGAATTATCTCAAATTACTTAAAATACTACTCACTTTTAACACACCTTATATACCTTACTATCATGGTCATATGGTGCCTTTTATGGTACTAGTCCATAAATACCGGGTATTTTAGCTCGGGTCGTATTATATCCCAAAATATCAAACTTCGATGAAATTTATTTTCTTCGATTTGCTTACACTCTCACCTTCATGAATTTACTCATCACTTGTTTGAAATAACATAATTCTTATAATCTCATTCCCGAGCTTACGTCGATTAACTTACGACGAAACTTTAACATACAAAAATGCGAGATATAACATCTCATTTCCGATCTTTCATCAATTTATTTATGGCATACTTTCACGTACAAAAACAATATGGGGTGTAACATTATTCCCCCCTTTGAAACATTCGTCCACGAATGTTGACTGATGCACTTATCATTCTCATAACCCATATCTCTTGCGAATACTTTAGTACTCCTCTTGCCATCAAGGCAATTGTTCTGTGAATGAATCCCAAAGGCCAGGGCATTCCCCCCTTTAGGCCTCTTTCTCAAACCACGAATCGTGATCAGAATCCTTCCAATCTCGTGACTGTTGCTACCTTCTATCATGTAGAATGTACGACTCTGACCTTATAAGTGCGCCTATGCGATTCTTCTCTCCTTTTTCCTCCATCTTTTAGCCAATCTCTAGGCCTCACCTTGTAAACATATACAAAGCTTGATAAGATGTCTCTCTAGGCATCTATATGTATACTGAAGTTCTTCGCTCGATACTTTGTCGAACCTACGAATGTTGCTATATCTTATTTCATAGACCTAGTTATCTATCTGTATGACTTTACTGCATCTAGATAGGTCATACTATACCATGACTCTTACTTCGATTTATCGTTACTAAGGTCTGCTTCCAAACTCCAGGTTACTCTCGTTGCTTATCCTATATGTATAAGTTTATGTCCTTTAATGCTTCCTCATTACTGTTCATCTTTAAAATGATGGCCTAATCTCATCTCATACTTTGTGATTTTGTCCATCCATTGTTGATTCACCTCAATATTAATCTATAATCCATAATCGTATTTCATATCATCCCAACGTGATTTACCTTATGTGGGTATTTTAATCCTGTACAATTCATGAAATCATTACTCAATCGAAGGTCCAAATGCCATCCTTCATCTATGATAATTATACCTTCATTCTACTACCAGGGCAGCATTCCATCCCTTCTAAATGCTACTAGTCTTAGACTCCTTTGAGTTCATTCAGGCTATACAGAACTTTCTATAACTTAGACAAACCATTAGCTCTCTTGTTTCCATGGGCTTAATCCCGATGACTTATCCATTTTCGTCACCTTCTTACTTGCCTTTTCTTATACTTACTCCTGTCTTTCTAAAACCTTGTCGCTCTACCATACTTTAGCTTGCGGCCTACATATATCTATTTATATTACTTGTAACCTCCCTTCAACTTGCTTTCACCATAGATTTCCTTATGTTGTTCTGGAAGATCAACCAAGACATCACATCATCTCTAACTCTTCTTTACTCTCTTAACTAGACCTCTCAGTACCTAGAAACTATAGGCTAGAAGATATGCAACGAACGCCGTCGCTATCATTCCTGGATACTGAATCCCAGTGCTTCTATCTTTCTATCAATATTATGGACTATTCATAACCTTCTACACCTGAGTATCTCGTACGTTACTCACCTTGTTTACCTTAAAATCTTACATCGTATCTTCTATCTCTTTCATAACCCCACTTCTACATAGGTATGATTTACATCCACAACTTGAAACTCTATTATAATACTTGCACCTCTGGTGCTTATGCAATCCGGTGGGAGATTCATATTGACTTCATATGAGGCTGGTACTTTTCTAATTGGCTTTATCGTAGAGCCGTTATAGAATATGGTTGTTGTTCTATCTCTCTTGTACCTATGATATTAAAATTGATTCCGCTATGTTCTCAATCATGATTTCTATAATTCTCTGGGTCCAATAATCAGACTCCCGATTTACTTAGTTGATTAAACTCTTTAGTTTCCTTTTCCTTCTGATCAGCCTTCATGTAGGCTTAAGCTATCTTCCGATCTGCGGCTCCTGGTATTAGTTATTACTTTATCCTTTCATGGGCGTTATGGAATATCCATGATACAATATTCTAACAATTCAATCCTTTGTCTAAGCCTTGGGCTCAATTTATTCTTTTAACTTATACTGGAGTCTTCTACGGCTATATGAATGTCAACATATATGTTGCATAGATAATACTCCGAACTCTTAAGTGCGTTCATAACGTAACTAACTTTGGACCATCAATTGAATAACTCCTTCTGTTCCTTCTCAACTTTCTTTAAATGTAAGCAATTACTTTTCCTGGTTGTTCTGCCACTTGTTGCATGAATACTTGGCTTATCTTAGTGTACATACGTATTGGAATTCCACACAACCCATATGATCTTGAATATCATCTTTTGACTTTTTTCTTCTTCTCGTCCATTAGCCACGATAGGTGCCACTTTCTTATGGAGTGCATACGATGTTGTAATGAGACTGTTTTTACAAGACCATTTCCTCTTTAGGTCACTGTGCTTAGGTTGAAGCCTTCTTCCTTATTTCCTCAGCTAGCCTTTTGTTGTAGTACTTAGGGAAGACCCTCTGACTCTTGTAAAACTGCGAGCTTATTACATCGTATACTCGACAGACCATTTGATGTCCTTCCTTGCCTATAATTATCCGTAGTAACTTACCTCCATGCCCTTTTGCTTGTAGGGTTGCTTCTGAACTAATATTTTGACTGTCTTCCTAGTGACATTCTCCTTTATTTCCGTAACACTCATACGGTACATTTAACTTTCCCAACTCTTATTAGAATACACCTCAAGTATTACAATGTCATATCTGCGAGACTGAATTCCAACGTTGGAGTTCACTATGTTTATCTTGAACGATCTGTTGATTTGTCTGTATCCTCTTGTCTAGCCATAACTAGGCTCTTCCTGAATCAATTACTAACTACTCGTTCGCCCATTCTTATATCAATATTCCGCATAATCTTTCCTGGGTTATTTCCTTTGTCTTAACTTACCTCTCGCACTGGCTCCTTATTTATCCATAACATCCCGGGCACGAACCCTTACTTCCTTTCCTTGACGTCATGCTTGCATTGTGTTCTGGAATCGTAGAATATCGGTGGGATTTAGATAAGTGAAATCTCATTGCTTTTTCATTTTTATCGCATTCTTCCTTTACTATTCCATAATTACTAGAACCACTTAATTCTGACTCAATGCCATATTACTCCATATTCCCCCTCTTTAGGGGAGTATTAAGAGTTGGAGCCACGATGATCTACCTATAGATATTTTACCTTTTCATCTTTGGCGTCTTTTCACATCATCGATAACCCTTACTCGCCTTGCGGTAATCCTTTTGTACCGAGGATAACAAAATTCCTTACTCGCGAGGGTGACAATTAGTATAACTGGCACATACAGTCCCTTAAGCTTAACTTTGCTCACATTGCTTGCTTTAGGGAAGCGTCTTCCTGAAAAACCATTCTCTGAATTTCTCATGAATCTTCTTTTGTTGTCCATTCTATTATCGCTGAAACGAAATCTGAAATTCTCATGATACCGAATATTATCAAATTACTCAGTTCCTAATTCATGTTTAGTTTATCATGTTCACCAGCCCATACTAATTTCTATTACTCTGGAGTCTAACTTTTCCTTCTGGTTGTCGCGTTGGAGTCACAAACTTATTTCTCGAAATGAGGATATGACTTTATGGCCTATACTCTTTTGTTGTCTCAAGGCCTATCACCTTTCGTCTTTTCCTTCACTTGACTATAGTCTCTGTAATACTATCATTCATTTCATTTTTTTTTAATCTTCCGTTGTCATCCTTGTATCACATCTTACTCATAATGTTTCATTAACTCTCTTTTTTCTTTCCTGCTAACATTTCTTTCTATCACTTTATTCTGAAAACTTGAACAAGACATTCTTTTGCTTTTAGCTCCCCTTGCTCCATCCACAGGTTCTTCGAATTGCCTAACATTCTCTCCCTACTAAGGACGGGAGCCATACTAAATTAATATTTATCCCTTCAAGAATTCCAGTGCCTATGTTTGTAGTACTCACATCTAGCTGTACTATTTTAGAGTGCACCATATGGGTGTCTCACAAGGAGATCTATTAGCACATTTGTAATATCCTTCGGAAATGTCAATTAACACAAACAATCCATTCACCATTTTGGATTACTCTGACCCCAACTGGATCCCGATATCCGTCCTTCTCTTATACTACTTCTGTTAGCCCTCATAGGACATAACTGAGATGGGTGTGGCCAATTGTACATACCGCTATTACTGTTGAAGGTAACTCAAAATGCTTATATTTCTCTACTTGAATTGTAAATACTGTTAATCTTCATTAACTGGGTACCTCGTCCCCTTCTTCACCTTGCTTCTTTTACTTGCTGAAACTTGCGTCTACCTTCCAATTCTCTTATTCCTTTTTACCGTAAGAGTGGATAGGCATTCTTTCCTTAGGGATCCTTATCAAGAAGCTTACACATCCTAGTAAACGCATGATCTACTGAAGACTTGACATTTACTCATCATAAGCATCATGAAAAATCGAGTTCCTCTGACTCAATTCTTCCATAGCTACATTCAATATCTTACCAACTGTCATTCTGGATGTAGGCATTGTCATATTATGAATAAGATAGAGTTTAGGAAATTAAGTGCTTACAAGCTCTACCACACGATCTAGAGTAAGAAGAAAGAGTGACTGTCCTAAATGCTCTGTAGCCTCCTGCTTATAAGTGTGGTGCACAACACACCCATAAAAAAGACTCTACTAGACACAGCCTGTAGACTCCCTAGGATAGAACTGCTCTGATACCACTTCTGTCACGCCCCGAACCTGGGGGGCGAGACCGGCACCCGGTGCCTCACCTATCCTTGCGTACCAACTTGCAACTAAGGGATTCTAAACATATAATGTCATACTTTGGCCATGGGCCAAATTGCAAGACTATTGCAAATGCTGACTAAACATCAATATAATGCTGGGCTGACAAGGCCGTCATAACTACTATAGTTGGCAAACCAAGAAAATATACATAAAAGGCCTACAAGCCCAAAATACTACACTAACTGACAGGATATGTCTACAAGGCTCTACTGATGGATATACTGTGATCAGTACAGGGCCCGACCTACTCATATCATATATACATATATACATAAGATGCACATAATGCTCTAGACTCGGCAACTCTGAAGGGCATGGAGCTTACCGATCAAGCTGAACTCGGGAAACACCTAATGAGCAGGTCTACACGTCTGACAGTCTGAACTTGTACGCATGAAATGCAGCGCCCCCAAAAAAGGGGCGTTAGTACGAAATAATGTACCGAGTATGTAAGGCAATATACTGAATGCTGAAATTGAACTGATAATATAATAACTGAAAGTAACTGGGAGTCAAAGATAATTTGAAGATATGCTCACCTGCTGATACTGACTCAACTCTCTCAATATAGTAAGTAAAATAGATATCCGGCCTTATAAGGCTCGGTATATATATATATAAATGCTCTGCCGTATTAGGCTCGCTCATAGGCGCTCGGCCTTACTAGGCTCTGTATCTTGGCCATGCTGGGCTCGCTCATAGGCGCTCGGCCACAGTAGGCTCGGTATATAACTTACCATCTGATCAGATGTTTCCCAATAGGGGCCTGCCCATCGATTATAGCTCGATGGTAATAAAAATACTGTAATACTGTATATATAGGCATTCTGCTCTCTTGACTGGAAGAAGACAACACTCAATTAAATATGAAGTCCCGATAAGGAGAATACTGTAATTTATTAGACTAGGATAATGTATATAAATTTGGGAGTATGAACTTCTCTTTATGCCTCATTATCAAACATATGTAATTATGAAATCATGCTTAAAATGAAGGAAGGGCTTAGCCTTAACATACCTGAGCCGATTCTCTTGACAATCCCTTTAACACGCGTCAATTGGGACAACACGTAATGGCAAATCGAGTAGGGTAAAATCCGTATGATATTCTTGGAAAAGATTGTACCGTACTCCCTTAGAGTCGTGATTTCACACTGCTTCAGTTTCATACGAAATGTCGAGCTCCATTATTTACTTAGAAAGCCTTAGCATCCTACTTTTAATAAGATAAGAGATCTCTTAAATTAGAGAGTTCCATCCGTTACTTGCATCTAGATATAAGCATCTCAATTTGTAATTTGATAGGCCTTTTATATAAGTGGGTGTGGGCCCCACACTTTGTAATGACTAAGCCACTAAATGTGACACCTTATCATAAGAATTATGATTCATTAATTTGGACAAGGTTTGCTACCACGTTAGGTTCCTTAGTCAAAGACCCTAATTGATCATCCACCAACTCCTTAATCAACTTATTAATTCTCCGCTAATCCAATAATTAACCAATTACCCACATAGTTAAGAATTATCTCAAATTACTTAAAATACTACTCACTTTTAACACACCTTACTATCATGGTCATGTTGTACCTTTTATGGTACTAGTCCATAAATATCGGGTATTTTAGCTCGGGCCGTATTTTATCCCAATATGTCAAACTTCGACGAAATTCATTTTCTTCGATTTGCTTACCCTATCACCTTCACGAATGTACTCGTCACTTGTTTGAAATAGCATAATGCTTATAATCTCAAAATAATCTCATTCCCGAGCTTACGCCGATAAACTTACGACGAAACTTTAACGTTAAAAAATGCGGGATGTAACATCTCATTTTCGAGCTTTCATCAATTTATTTATGGTGTACTTTTACGTACAAAAACAATATGGGTTGTAACAGTATGTGTCCACACTGATGGAAGATTCTATTGTTGTAAATCATGCCTATCGTTTGTTTGTGGTTACTGTCGGGAGTCTTGAGACTAGCATAGATCTTCTACTTCTTAATATGGTAGATTTTGATGTCATCTTGGGTATGGATTGGCTGTCACCTTATCATGCTATATTGGATTGTCTCGCCAAAACGGTGACCTTAGCCATACCGGGGTTACCTCGAATAGAGTGGAAAGGGACTCTTGGCCATTCCACCATCAAGGTTATCTCTTACGTGAAAGCTCGACGTATGGTTGAGAAGGGGTGTCTAGCTTATTTGGCTTATATCTGTGATTCCAGTGCGGATGTTACTTCTATGGACTCATTACCAGTTGTTCGTGAATTTCTAGAAGTATTTCCTGCAGATTTGCTGAGGATGCCACCCGACAGAGATATTGACTCCTGTATTGATTTGGCTCCGGCACTCAGCCCATTTCTATTCCACCATACCGTATGGCCCCACCAGAGTTAAAAGAATTGAAGGAGCAGTTACAAGACTTGCTTGATCAGGGATTCATTAGATCTAATGTGTCTCTCTCTAGGGTGCTCCAGTGTTATTTCTAAACAACAAAGATGGTTCAATGCGGATGTGTATAGATTATCAACAGTTGAACAAGGCTACTATCAATAACAAGTATCTATTGCCGGGAATTGATGACTTATTCGATCAACTTTAGGGTGTCAAGGTGTTTTCAAAGATCGGTTTGAGGTTTGGTTACCATCAGTTGAAGATTAGGGCATCTGATGTCCCTAAGACAGCTTTTTGGACTCGGTATGGGCATTACGAGTTCCTAGTGATGTCATTTGGACTGACAAATGCCCCAGCAACATTTATGGATTTGATGAACCGGGTATTCAAGCCCTATTTGGATTCTTTTATGGTTGTATTCATTGATGATATCTTGATTTACTCCAGCAGCCGAGAGGAGCATGAGCAGCATTTTCGGATTGTGCTTCAGACTTTGAAGAATAATTATTTATATGACAAATTTTCAAAATGTGAATTTCGGTTAGACTCGGTTGCCTTTTTGGGGCATGTAGTATCAGCTGAAGGCATAAAAGTGGATCCTAAGAAGATTGAGGCAGTTAAGAATTGGCCTAGACCTACTTCAACTACAGAGATCCGGAGTTTTCATCTATAGCATCTCTATTGACCAAATTGACCCAAAAGGGTGCCCCATTCAGATGGTCAAACGAGTGTAAGTTGAGCTTTCATATGCTCAAGACTTCTTTGACTACGGTGCCAATATTGGTATTGCCCACAGGTTAAGGTTCTTATACGGTGTATTGTGATGCATCTCGCATTGGGCTTGGTGCAATATTAATGCAAGATGACGGAGTGATTGCATATGCGTCACGGCAGTTGAAGGTTCATGAGAAAAATTACCCTGTTCATGACTTAGAATTGGCAGCCATTGTTCATGTGCTGAAGATTTGGAGACATTACCTTTACGGTGTCTCGTGTGAGGTATTCACTGATCATCGTAGTATAGAGTATCTGTTCAAACAAAAAGATCTCAATTTGAGGCAGAGAAGATGGTTGGAGCTTTTGAAAGAGTATGATATTACCATTTTTTGTATCATCCCGGAAAGGCCAATGTGGTGGCTGATGCTTTGAGTAGAAAGGTTGTGAGTATTGGCAGCCTTGCGTACATTCGGATTGGTGAGAGGCCGTTAGCTGCAGATGTTCAGACTTTGGCTAATTAGTTCGTGATGTTAGATATTTTACAGTCTACTTAGATCCTAGCTTGCACAGTCGCTCGGTCTTCCTTGTATGAGCGTATCAGAAAGTGACAGCATGATGAGCCTCATTTGCTTGTCCTTAAGGACACGGTGTGGCACGGTTGTGCCAAGCAGGTTGTCGTGGGAGATGATGGAGTTTTGCGAATGCAGGGTCATATTTGTGTGCCTAATGTGGATGGGCTTCGTGAATTAATTCTTGAAGAGGCACACAGCTCCCCGTATTTTATTCATCCGGGTGCCTTAAAAATGTATCAATATTTGCGACAACATTATTGGTGGAGGAGAATGAAGAAGGATATAGTTGCATATGTAGCTCAGTGTCTAAATTATCAGCAAGTCAAGTACGAGCATCAGAGATTTGGTGGTCTGCTTCAGAAGTTAGAAATTCCTGAGTGGAAGTGGGAGCGTATCACTATGGATTTTGTTGTTGGGATCCCACGAACTCAGAGAAAGTTTGATGCAGTACGGGTCATTGTGGACAGGTTGACTAAGTCAGCGAATTTATTTCCAGTAGTAGTGACCTATTCTTCAGAGCGGTTAGCGGAGATTTACATCTGCGAGATTGTTCACCTTCATGATATGCCCGTGTCTATCATTTATGATCGAGGTACGCAGTTTACCTCGCACTTCTGGAGGGTTGTACAGCGTGAGTTGGGCCCACAAGTTGAGTTAAGTACAACATTTCATCCTCAGACGGACGGACAGTCCGAGCGCACTATTCAGATATTGGAAGATATGCTTTGCGCTTGTGTTATAGACTTTGGAGGTTCTTGGGATCCGTTCTTGCCACTTGCGGAATTTTCCTATAATAACAGCTATCGGTACAACATTCAGATAGCTCCGTATGAAGCATTATATGGGAGGTAATGTCGTTCGCCAGTTGGCTGGTTTGAACCGGGAGAGGCTCGGTTGTTGGGTACCGATTTCGTACAGGATGCCTTGGATAAGGTCAAGATTATTCAGGATCGACTTCGCACAACTTAGTCTAGGCAAAAGAGTTATGCTGACCATAAAGTTCGTGAAGTTGAATTCATGGTTGGAGAAAGAGAATTGCTCCGGGTTTCACCTATGAAAGGTGTAATGAGATTTGGAAAGAAGGGCAAGTTGAGCCCTAGGCATATCGGGCCCTTTGAAATTCTTGAAAGGGTGGGTGAAGTAGCCGACAGGCTTGCGCTACCACCTAGTTTATCAGCTGTTCATCCGGTGTTCCACCTAGTTTATCAGCTGTTTATCCGGTGTTCCATGTATCCATGATCCGGAAATACCATGTTGAATTCATGGTTGGAGAAAGAGTATTGCTCCGGGTTTCACCTATGAAAGGTGTAATGAGATGTGGAAAGAAGGGCAAGTTGAGCCCTAGGCATATCGTGCCCTTTGAAATTCTTGAAAGGGTGGGTGAAGTAGCCGACAGGCTTGCGCTACCACCTAGTTTATCAGCTGTTCATCCAGTGTTCCATGTATCCATGATCCGGAAATACCATGTTGATCCGTCCCATGTATTAGATTTCAGCTTAGTCCAATTGGACAAAGATTTGACTTATGAGGAGAAGCCGGTAGCTATTCTAGCCCTGCAGGTCCAATAGTTGAGGTCTAGGAGTTATCCTTTAGTTCGGGTTCAATGGAGAGGTCAGTCGATTGAGAAACTACCTGGGAGTCCGAGTCAGACATGCGGAGTAGATATCCACACCTTTTCACCAGCTTAGGTAATTTTCTAATTCCATTCAAGGACAAACATTTATTTTAGAGGTGGAGAATGTGATGACCCACTATGTTATCTTAAAATTTAAACATTCATTTCTATATTCCGAGACCTCGAATAGCACCCTTCAGCATCCCTCGACTTGCGGGCGCAGTCCATAAATTTTTTCGAAAAGCTTTTGTGTGAAATATTGATTAAAATGTGAAATGGATCTTCAAAACTCAACTGAGTTGACTTTGGTCAATATTTTGAGCAAACGGATAGTTCCGGTATGTCCGTACCGTAATTTGAGACTTGGACGTATCCCCGGAATTTAATTTGGAGGTCCCTAACTTGAATTATCGCCATTTAACGGAAACTAGAAATCTAAAGGCTAAAGATTTCCAAAGTTTGACCGTGAATTTGACTTTATCGATATCGGACTCAGATTGAGATTCTGAGAGTTTAAATAGCTCCATTATGTCATTTATGAGTTGTGCGTCAAATTTGAAATCATTTCGGATTCATTTAATACGTTTCGACGTGGGTTTTGTAAAGTGAAAAGTTTGAAACTCATAAGTTCGAATCGAGGTGTGAATTGTAATTTTGACGTTATTTGGCATGATTTGAGACCCCGAGTAAATCTGTATTATGTTACGAGACTTCTTGGAAGATTTGGTTGAGGTCCCGATGGCTTGGGGTGGATTTTAGATGGTTAACGGAATTTTATTTGGATATTCTAGAATGTTTCGACGTCATTTCTTCAAGATTAAATGGTATCACATTAATAAAATGAGCTCCAAATTCAGTTTTTATTGAAGCATTAGATCCATATTAAAATTTTGGAGCCATAGCAAAAAGAATCGTCAAATTCAGACATCGTATGAGAGAGTTATGTCCATTTCCATGTCAGAAAAGATTTCCCGTCGCCGCCAGCGCCCAGGGAAGCGTGGGGCGCTAGCCCTGGCACTGGGAATTGTTGGGGTTCTGGAAACTGCGCCACAGGCAGTGCACCACGCTATCGGTGGCGCTCGAAAATAGCAAAGGCTCTATAAACAGGGGTTTTTTTGCCATTTATGAAAACAATAGAGTTGGGTTAGGCGATTTTTGGGAGATTTTCACGGAAAAACATTTGGGTAAGTGTTCCTTATCCTATATTGATTATATTTCATGATTCCATACTCATTTACATCATGAATCCGTGAATTTATGGAAGAAAAATCATTTTTTTATAAAATCTTCCAAAAATATAAAACGAAGATTTGAAGGTCAATCTGATGTCGGAATTTGACTTTTTTTGTATGGTTGAACTCGTATCAGAACAGGTGTTCGGATTTGGTGAGTTTTTTCGAGATTCGCGACATGGCTCCCACTGTCAATTTTTAAAATGTATTTCAGATTTTAATCCGGAAAATTTGTAAGTTCATATGTAATTAATTCCTACGATTCGTGTTGAGTATATTGAATTGTTTGTGACTAGATTTGAAGCTTTCGGACAAGAATTCGCGAGGCAAAGGTTTATTGGAATCTTGATATTGGTTGCGAAGTGAGGTATGTGTCGTGGTTAACCTTGACTTGAGGAAATAGAATCCTTGAATTATTTGTTATGTGAAATTCACGTGAACGATGTATAAGCGAGGTGACGAGTGTCTATACGTCGTCGAATTAATTGTTTGCATAATTATTTGAAAATCATAAATTATTTTAAATCATGAATTAATTATTATATTAATTATTTCTCTCATATTCCTTGCTCAATATTATGCCCTGAATCCATGCTATAATTGTTACATGCTTATTTGATTTATGTGACTTAATTACTACTTGACATTCAGCATACTAAATATTAAATTGCCTATTTCCTTCTTAATTTTCGCAATTAATTGCTACTTATAATCGCTTATTTTTAAATAAATCATAATTATTGTATGTTTGTTGTCTTATAATTTTATATTAATTGTTGTATTTATTGGAGTAATTTTTTTTATAAGAATTGGTAAATTATAATATTGGAGGAGCGGGTTGCACGCCGCAACAGAATTGATTAAAACGAATATATTGGAGGAGCGGGTTCCACGCCGCAACAGAATTTATTGAAATGAATATATTGGAGGAGGGGGTTGCACGCCGCAACAGAATTGATTGAAAGATATATTGAGGATCGGGTTGCACGCCGTAACGGGATTAAATAAAAATTAATATATTGTGGGATCGGGTTATACGCCGCAACGGAATTGAATGTGAATATATTGTGGGATCGGGCTGCATGATGCAACGGAACCTGATTGAAATGTTGAAATGAGATACCTATTTTATTTCTATTATTATTATTATTATTATTATTATTATTATTATTATTGCGTACATGTTAATGTAAGTGACATGCCTTAGTCTCGTCACTACTTCATCGAGATTAGGCTCGGCACTTACTGGGTACATGGGGCCGGTTCTACTCATACTACATTCTGCACTTCTTGTGCAGATACCAGAGTTGGTCCCAGCGGCGTATAGTAGATTTGCTCGGATTCAGCTATTCGCAGGAGACTTGAGCTATAAATGTCTGGCGTTCGCAGTTCTGAAGTCCCCTTCTACTTTATTTTTAACTGTGTGCTTTCTTTCAGACATCTTTATTTTTATTCAAACCCTTGTTTGTATTATTCTAGAAGCTCGTGCACTTGTGACTCCAGTACTGGGATGGTATTTAGACATCGCTATTATTATGGATTATTCACTTTATTTCAGACTTTGTTTCCGCATTTGTTCCTTTGTTATTTATTGATTTAAAATTGTTTAAAAATGGATAATATTATTCTAACGTTGGCTTGCCTAGCAAGTGAAATATTAGGCTCTATCACGGTCCCGAGTGTGGGAATTTCGGGTCGTGATAAACATAAACTGCTTGGCATGTTCAACAATCTGCTACAACTATTCTGGCATTTGGAGAATCATTTGTACTTAGCTCTCTTATCGCTTATGAAAATTCACTGGAGCTTAGCTGTTTGGTTGATGGAAGTTAACAACTACACACTACATCTCGCACAGAGGAAGCTCATAGTTATATGTACTACAACAACTCTGATGCTGGATTTTCAGTTCTTCAACCCCAAACTAAAGATTTCCGACCTTCAATGCTTTACGAAATGTATATTTTTAGATACCTATCACACACTGGATCCCCTGGATAATTTGCTGCACTAAATGGTTTCATCATCACACATGCATAAGTATTCACTGACGCTACAACTGCAAGTATACTTCTACGAAACATCAAAAGATCATCATTCCTCAGAAAGATCAAGTTGCATTGTTCCTGTACAACACCTTACTATTTCTGGTGTGCTTTTGAAGAAGCTTCTACTGAGGAGGCTGATTATGCTGGATTAGTTTGGACTATATCCTTTCTTTATGGAGATGTTTCAACACTCGGTGGTATTAGCATTCCATAATGCTCAATATGTGATTGCTGCGTCACAATTCAATTTCCCCAGCTTTCGGTTTCCACTGCTACTGTTTTGTTGCCCCATGATCAACATTTTGGTTTTCCTTTTGCTTAACACTCATGCTGGTAATTGTGTAGAACTGATTCATTATCAAGTGTTTAAACAAACACTTGACAGAATATATGAACTTGTGAAGTCACAAAGTCGTATCTAAACATATATTGGTCAGATGTGCTTTAATGGTCATAGGGCTCAACTATCAATTGTTGCGAAGGACAACTTAGGGAAGTTCACCGACTGATTGGAGATGAGCCATCTCCCAGTGAATCAATTGTCCTTAGCTGGCTTTTTGGTAAACATGTCTCAATGCATACATGACCTCAAGCAAAGAAATCTCAAATGCCTATTTTCTGTATCAACAAGGCTGTTGGAGGTCTTCAGCCCCAATTTGAAGATGTCTGAAGTGCTTTGCTTCGCAACTTGTGGATTTATACATACCTACTCATTTGGATTGAAACAAATAGCGTCGGATGAGAGCTTTGAAGGTGCTACAAGGAATTATTTGCAATTGGTGTGTGAATTCAATGTCGTCAGCAACAATTGGATGTTTCAAATTATTAGCTTTGTTCTTTCTGGTTATCATTATGCTACGGCTACATTGTATTTGGTATCAATAGCCATTGGCTTTCTTTGTTTTATTATTTTCTTTTACTTGAACAATTGTGTAACTTTCACCCAGTTTGGGACTTATTATATATAACAGCTACTAGGTGAATAACCTAGTACTATATTTACTTTTAAAAAAAAAAAGCAACTTCATGGATAGTATTACTTATAAATGCACCAATATGACTTTGATCTTTATTATATTTAAAAGCAATAATTCATTTTTGCATACAAAAATTATCATCTATCCAATGGCATGTAACAATCAAATAATTATTTTTATTTACAGCACGACCAATATTAGAAGTAAGAGAAACTCTACATGAAAGACTGACAAACAAATAACGGATATATGTCTGATATTGTCCAAAAACCCTAAAGATATCAGCTCTACATGTACTTCTAGGAATACCTTTAAACAAAGGGTTATAAATTCTTTGAATATAAGTAGCAAGATATGGTGAAGCAGCAAATCTAAAAGGTAAACAACTTAAAACAATCATTTTAGCTAATTCTTCCCGATCTTTCACTATATCGTATTTACCCATTAAATCGCCAGTACCTGAGTTAAGTTTTTGTTGCCCACCTTCCTCATCAGCACCCCATGTAATAGGGTGGTTATCTACCATGTGCCTACGAAGTTGACCCGTTCCCCCTGCCTTACCTCCGGTCTCATGTTTATAAACTTCCTTACAAATTTAACATCTTACATAATTTTTATCTTCTTCTAGTCTTTGAAAAATAATTCCAACACTTAATTCTTAATCTTCAATTCCTCTTAATAGGGAGGGAAGGCATACCTGTATTACCATGACCTCCACCCCTAGTATTTTGAGTTTAACTAGTATTACCAGGTGTAGCTAGTAAAGTTTCAAGATTAACTACGAACGTCGTCGTTAAAATAATCGTAGCTAGCAGAATTATTTGATAATCTGTTGCTAATCCGTCGTTAAATGAGATTAGCGACGAATTTTTCTATTTAGCTACAAAATTTGTCCGTCACTAAAACCTGATTTTTTAGTAGTGCCGGGTATAGCTGGTGGTGTTTCAATATTATCAGGTGATTTAATATCATCTAAATTATCATCTATACCATAATTTTCTTGAAGTCGCTCCTAATCTACATTTAAATTTTCAGGTGAACTTTCAGAAATATGTGTAAAGCTAATAGAAGAACCAGCACCACCTCTTGATTTTTTAGAAATTTTACTCTTTCTACTACCACCCCTACTAGTACACGTTTTTTTGGTTGCTCTAAAAATATCTATTGTGTAAATTAAATTAAGAAATTAAATTAATAATTCTAAATAATAAAATAAAAATATACACAAAAAAAGAGAAAGAGATGGAACGAGTGTACCGGAATTTCGGATGCCGCACTAAATTTGATATCAAACTTCAGTTGATAGACTGATACTTGATATTTGATGATATTGAATATTGATACAACACTTCACTTGAATACTTGATATTTAATAATTATAATTTCATAGTGACTAAAGTAAATATTTGATAAAACTTGAAATAATAAGTAATTAAGAATTTAAGAGCAATAAGCAATATTATCAAGAGAGAATTGAGAGAGAAAATTGTGAGAAAAAATAAAGAAGAAGGAGGGCTATTTGTTATTTTTAAAAGGTTAAAATTGTAATTTATCAATTATTAGGGGTGGGGGGCTATTTTCTTAATGGAGTAGGCCGAAATGGCCATTTTTGCACCGTTGGCAACGGACCAGAAATTTAAAACAAAAAAATAAATTACAACGGTAACCGGGCTGTAGCCCGGTAAAAATCCGGTAACGGGTAACCGGGCTAACCAGGTTCCGGGGCACCTCTTACCAAAATGTGTACGTTCCCATCCGGCTCCCCGCCCAACCCTTCCTCAATCCCTAGCGTACCGGGCTGACCCGAGATGAACCGGGTCGAACCGGGCGGTGATTGGGCTGGCCCGATCCGATTAACATGCTTAGTTTCACTTAATAACTCACTTTTTAGAGTTGTATTATTTTTCCACTCAAATAATTTCGTCCAAGGGTTTTAAGAGGAGCATAGCAGAAGACTGTAGTTCTGGATTCTTATTTTGTGAATGATTTGTGCAACAGTTTCGAGAGATTAGTGCTTCTAATCTGTGCAATTAAATTATTATCTAGTTTACATGTTTGTGATACGTTATTATATGTTTGCTTCATGTGCGCATGTTCTAACTTCTAACAGTTCATCTCCTACGTCAATGAAGCCAAACACTCGAAGACCGTAAACGTAAGCCTCTATTAAATAAGAAGCAAACAAAATTATATACACACTATGTATGCATCAAATTGATTATTAGTTTTACTATAAAATGTTTGGTATGTTCTTTTGCTTTTAATACCAGTTATGAATTTAAAGTGTATTATTCTTATATTTAAAATTTACTGTATTTCATGTCGTTACGAACTATCTTGATTCCTCTATACTCATATATATAGTGTAAAAGTAAATGAACAACATTCAAAAAAAAAAATCTATCTTTTTAAGTCCTTTTAAAAATCATATGCAAAATACATGCTAACTAGCGGTTAAATGATAGTAATAGTCTATAATGAGAAATAAGAAATGTCATACATTTTCTAATCGGTGTATAAATGAAATCAGTAGGAAATATTTCCTATAAAATGGACTTATTTATTCCTAACAGATGAGAATTTCTTTGTTTCTTTTTAAATTTTCTTCTTCTTTCTTCTTCCTTTTTTTTTTTTTTTCTTGTTTTGACTGACCTCTAGTGAATAGCAAGCTTGCACCTCTCTCTTTCTTTTCCAATAACTTTTTTTATAAAGAACACACTATCGGCTTTATCCTTTTAAAAAACAAGTTAAGGTTAAAAGTAGAATCAAAGAAATTAAGATAACCAAAAAATTCGAGAATTGACGCTTCTATGCGACCCATGAATCCTTTTAACTTAGGTACAATTTAAAAATACGGAGGATAAAGAATAATTAATCTCGAGATTAAATTTAAAAAGAGTTTATCTCATGTTTGGTTGAGAGAAAATTGCGGTATAATTAATTCCGAAATTTTTTATTCCAAGATTATAATATTTTTTTTATCCCCATAGAAATATGGAATAACTAATCCCGAGATAACTAATCTCGGGATAATTAATCCTGAGAAAACTTCTTTCCAACCAAACGACCCCTAAAAGCTGTATTAAAATCCTAAAAATCACTAGCCAAATCTTGGTAAGGGCCTACCTGCACCATAAACTTATTATACTGTACGTAAAACGGTAATATATATATTTTTTTGTTTTTAATTCATTGGTGTTTGGTATTAGTATTAGGGCTAGATTAAGTTTGAATTGAAGCCGAAAAGTTTCACATTGAAGAAAAATGATCCCTAACAAAAAATTATTATTTTACGTAAGAAATATATATGTTTATAGTGTCTCCTATTCATAAACTTAATTAATCCATACCAGCTGAAACAAGAACAAAGATAAAAGGGAAATATCCAAAAAGGGTTATGGATATACCACCTCTGCACTTTTTTTCTTTTCCCAGAAATATTGAGATTCGAAAGAACGCAATTATTGTACATTTTTAGTAGAACATAATGTTTCATTTATTCTATTTTTGAGGAAGCTGAGATTCCAATGTAAAAAAGAAGTCGAAACGAAATGAAACTAAGAAAACAAAAAAAAGGAATTGCTAATTGCAAAGGACTTTTGATACCTTTCAAAAATGACACCCTTAACCTATAACGCTTATTTCATTTGTTTTTTCCAAGGGTGTCAAATGGGCGGGTTGGCCGATTTTGAGCGGGTCAAAATGTGTTAATTTAATAATTGGGCGGATCATTAAAGTTACTTGGACTAAAATGGGCTGGGTCAAGATAGGCTAAAATTTGGGTCATAGCCCAACCCATCCAACTCTTATCAATCTTTATTTAATATGTGTTATTTTCTTATAAATTGTATAATTACTAAATAAGACATTTTTTTTTCTTTTGTTATGGTCATATATAACATATCAAACAAAAAAAAATATTTCTAAGATATTTAGGCAAAGTTACTCATGGATCAATTTGGGCTAAATATTAACCCAACTTTAGATGGGTTGAATCAAGATGGGTTGAGTTCAGTACCAACCCAACCTTGGACGGGTTTGTGAGTAATTTGACAGCCCTAGTTTTTTCTCTCAAAGATCTCATACATTTCCATGAGATATCAGATTTAAATTTTAGCAGAGGCAAAAATATTAGGCGACGTTTTTCCATTTATCAAAATCTTGATAGACAGAGTTATCCGTTATCTATGCTGGTAGTGTCACGACCCGAAATTTTTACCTTCGGGGCCGTGATAGTGCCTAACATTTCACTTGCTAGGAAAGCCCACGTTAGAATAGCCTTAACTATTTTTAAACAAATCAAATTAAACGGATGTAAATTACTGAAATAAACTGCGGAAGACCATAACAACCAAATCATCCAAATACATCCCCGAATTTGGTATCACAAGTGCACGAGCTACTAGAATAATACAAATAAAGATCTGAATAAAATTCAAGATGTTTGAGAGATAATACATAGCTAAGATAAAGTAGAAGGGGACTTCAGAACTGCGGACGCTGTGCAATTATACCTCAAGTCTCCTCTGGGTAGCTGAATTTGAGCAAGTCTATGGTACGCCACTGGGACCAACTCTAAAATATGCACAAGAAGTGCGGAGTATAGTATGAGTATAACCGACCCCATGTACTCCGTAAGTGTCGAGCCTAACCTCGACGAAGTAGTGACGAGGCTATGACAAGACGCATACCTAAACAACATGTGCAAGTATATACGTATATGAAGCAATATTGAACACAGTAGTTAATAAATTTTACAAATTTGGGAGGGTACATGTGAAAGGAAATGATATAAAAATTTCAGCCAAGGAAGTATCACGTAGCAGCCAAATAATTCACCAACAACAAAATAGATAGCTGAAATATAAAAATGGCAGGGCACCACCCTTCGTGCTTTTACTCTCATCCTTCCCATGAAATGATAAATAAATAATATGAATGGCACGACATCACCCTTCGTGCTTTAACTCTCTTTCTTGTCACAATATGATGAATAAATAATATTAATGGCACGACATCACCCTTCGTGCTTTAACTCTCTTCCTCACTTTATAAATCAATAAATAATAATGTAAAAATGGCACGGCATCACCATTCGTGCTTTACACTCTTCCTCACCATGGCAATGATAATATAAATTCGGAAGAGTATTTTAAATGCGGGGATCTTTACTTACCAATCAATTTAATACCAGAATACCGATCTCTCCTTCCAAAATATTCAACAATAATTAAATTAGCAATAATTTCATGAATAATGATCAAATAAACAATAATAAACTTAAGCAGGAATATCTTAATTAAATAAGCAATTGCTGTCACAATCCAAAATTCCACCACAGGTGTTGTGATGGCACTTAGTCTCTAAGACTAGGTAAGTCGATTATAATAACAATTCAAGCCCCCCTTTTTTTAATTCAATATAAGTGTCAAAAACCTACAGCGAAAATATTCAAACAACCTCCCATGACTGGTAATACCGAGTCACGAACTCTAACTGAATACATGCAATAATCTCAAGGATGAATATACAATACTGTTTGAATAAGAGTTGACAGTACAATAAAATGGAAAGATTCCAAGGGATTGCGACGACAAAGCAACCCTACCTTGAATCCTTGCGATCACACTCTAATCTCTGCCCGAATCTGATATCTTCAATATCTGGCTCTACACAAAAATATGCAAAAGTGTAGTATGAGTACACCACAATCGGTACCCGGTAAGTATCAAGACTAACCTCGGTGGAGTAGTGACGAGGTACAGTCAAGACACTCACTAGTCAAATAACCTATGCAATATAGCATACAAAAATAATAGAAAATAAATAGCAGTGATAGAAACAATAATCAACTTATGACATAAACAGCAAGGCAACAGAACACCATAAATATTGCTCAAATGAATAAAAAACACAAGTACAACCAATTAATCAAGTCCTTCAAAATATACATTTTTTATCTATAAGTTTTTCAAATAAAAATCTTTAGAATGTAATCCGTACAATTAAATATATCCCGAATATACTTCCTTCAAATAAATAACTTACGAATATAATTCTTTCAAATAAATATCTTTCAAATATAATTCTTTCAAGTAAATATCTTTCGAATATAATTCTTTCGAGTAAATACCTTTCGAATATAATTCTTTCAAGTAAAAGTCACCATGTGACACCTCATTTAACTTTCCTGGTGTGAGAAATATATTCAACATATCACATCGAATGGCACGATAATACCTTCGTCCACTTGTCTCATTCTCACCAAGTATATATATAAATTAGTACGAAAACACCCTTTGTGCATTTATCTCTTTCTCACCGGGCATACATATAACAGTACCAACTAGATGGGAGAAATGCCAATAACAAGAAAAGAAATAAAGTGAGAGGCACACAGGAAGCAACAATGACTACAAGTCACATAGAAAATATAGGTGCACAATAACAACTCAAGATAAAGGCATGAATGCATACACAATGAAAATATATTATAATATAATGTATGTCTCTTGTCCTCGCCTGCACGAAAACACCCTTCGTGCCATGAACATATGATAATATATAAATAATGGCACGGCATCACCCTTCGTGCTTTTACTCTCATCCTCACATGATAATATAAATGAAATGGCACGGCATTATCCTTCGTGCATATTAAGAATGGTACGGCATCACCCTTCGTGCTTTATACCTTTCCTCACATGATAATATAATTGAAATGGCATGGCATCACCCTTCATGCTTTATACTCTCAAATGGCACGACATCACCCTTCGTGCTTTATACTCTCAAATGGCACGGCATCACCCTTCGTGCTTTATACTCTCACTTCGTGCTTTACACTCTCAAATGGCACGGCATCACCCTTCGTGCTTTACACTCTCAAATGGCACGGTATCACCCTTCGTGCTTTACACTCTCCCTCACATGAAAATATAACTAAAATGACACGGCATCACCCTTCATGCTTTACACTCTCAAATGGCACGGCATCACCCTTCGTGCTTTACACTCTTCCTTACCAAGAACATGTATATCATTAACAAGCAAGGTAGGAATCATAAATAACATCAAGAAGAGTGTTTAAACGGCAACACAATACAACAATTCATATCACAATTTGCCCACAGGCCATAACCAACTCCAAATATACAACAAAATCAATGAATTTCACAGCAAATAGCCTAAGGCTCTACACAACATATATAAAACCTCAAAAACAACAACAGAGATGGAAAAGTAACTCAGCATAGGACAACGCCTTCTTTAATCTAAATTTTTGATAAATATATATTAATGCCTCTTTTTAATTTAATAATTATTTACAAATAAGGAATCCATAATGAGATTATTTCAAAGAAATGTCAACCCAACTAACTACTATATTTCACATAAAAATCAAAGTGGCAATCACACCAAATTCTCATATAAAAACAACCTCGGAAAACAAGGAATGAGGGATGACAAATAAATGATTTAATAAGTGCCAAAAATTTCCAATTTAATACATAAAGGCATCTACGAATTTTAAGTGATATAATTTGCACATATAAACCAAGTACGTACTCGTCACCTCGCGTACATGATTTTCAATTACATAATTTCCACATAAGACTCAATGCCTAAGAGGTAATTTCCTCTACTCAAGGTTAGGCAAGATACTTACCTTTTTAAAGTTAGGCCGATATTCCAAAACCACTTTCTTGCTTGAATTGACCTCCGGGCAACTAAAATCGAACCAAATTAATTATATAACTTCATTAAAATTCATCGAAAACAATTACGGATAATAAAATGTCAACTTAAAATTTTACATTAAAAAGTCAACCAAAAGTCAATGCGGGGCTCGCATCTCGGAACCCGGTAGAATATTTACGAAATGCGAACACCCAGTCTGATACGAGTTCAACCATACTAGTTTCACTCAAATTCGACTCTGAATTGACATTCAAATCCCAAATATTCGTTTTATGAAACTTCTACAATTTTTCCTAAACTTTCCATCTCAAAATACTAATTAAATGATGAAAATAATGATATATTCATATATATTAACCAAATCTGAGTTAGAATCACTTACCCCAATGATTTTCTTGAAAAATCCATGAAACATCGCCACAAACCGAGCTCTCTAGGTCCAAAAATTAAAAAAGATGAAAAATGAGATGAAAACTTTGTTTATATGGTACCACATCTGACTTCCAAAGTGTTGACCGCACATTTTTTTGTGCGATCCGCACATTTAAGGTCTCTGCGGCCGCACTTCAGCAGCCACTGCACTATTAGGTTTCAGTAAATTGCCCATAACTTTCGATACAAATATTCAAATGATGATTGGTTTATTTTTCTAGAAACTATACTCAAAGGGCTAAAACTTTTATTTTTGGATCATCTCCCAATTCCTTTTAGATCAAAAGATATAAGCTTTAGAAATCAAACCATCGAACCTGCAGAATCCCCTTTCTGCGGCCGCGAGAAGAATTCTGCGGACCGCACAATTTCAACTGCAATCCGCACATTTTCAACTGCGATCCGCACAATTACCATTGCCTCTATAGTTTGGGAGTTTGCGGCCTCACATCCGCACTCCAAAATGTTCCCTCCGCACTTCAACTGTTCCATAACATCATTAGAGTGCCGAAATGCCCAAACTGTACAAAACTCACCCGAGCCACCCGAGACCTCAACCAGACATACCAACAAGTCCAAAAACATAACGCATACCTACTCGAGGCATAAAATCACATCAAACAACGTTGAAACTACGAATCGCACCACAAATTGAACTCATCAATTTCTAAATCTTCCAACTTCCAAAACTCATGCTGAAACATATCAAATTAACCCGGAATGACGTCAAATTTTTCATGCAAGTTACAAACATATCAATGCCCATACCGAGTCCAAAAAGTTATCTTAGGGACCTCAGATGCCTTAATCTTCAACTGATGGTAACCAGACCTCAAATCGATCTTTGAAAATATCTTGGCACCCTGAATTTGATCAAATAAGTCATCAATTCTTGGCAATGGATATTTGTTTTTGATAGTGATCTTGTTCAATTGCCGATAATATATACATATTCTCATCGACCCATCTTTCTTCTTCAAAAACAACACGGGCGTAGCCCAGGGCAAGACACTAGGTCTAATAAAGCCCTTATCAAGCAAATCTTGTAACTATTCCTTTAATTCATTCAACACCGGCGGGGCCATACGGTATGGTGGAATAGAAATGAGCTGAGTACCCCGAGATAAACCAATACAGAAGTCAATGTCTCTGTCGGGTGGAATCCCCAGTAGATCTGCAGGAAATACCTCTGGAAATTCACGGACAACTAGTACTGAGTTCATGGAAGGAACTTCCGCACTAGAGTCGCAAATATGAGCCAAATAAGCTAGACATCCCTTCTCGACCATATGTCGAGCCTTCACATAAGAGATAACCATGTTGGTAGAATGGCCAGGAATCCCTTTCCACTCTAATTGAGGCAACCCCGGCATGGCTTAGGTCACGGTTTTGGCGTGATAATCCAATATAGCATAATAAGGTGACAACCAATCCATACCCAAGATGACATCAAAATCTACCATATCAATAAGCAGAAGATCCACGCTAGTCTCAAGACTCCTAATAGTAACCATACACGAATGATAGACATGATCTACCATAATAGAATCTCCCACCGGTGTGGACACACACACAGAAGCACTCACAGAATCACGAGGCACAACCAAATATGAAGCAAAATAGGAGGACACATAGGAATAAGTAGATCCCGGATCAAATAGAATTGAAGCATCTCTATGGAAAACTGGAACAATACCTGTGATCACGGCATCAGACGACTTGGCCTGAGGCCTAGCTGGAAAAATATAAAATTATGTCTGAGCCCCACCACTAGGAACTACATCTCTGGGACGGCCTCTAACTAGCTGGCCTTCACCTCTAATGACCTGACCTCCACCTCTAGCTATCTGACCCTGTGCCTAGCTGGCTGGGTAGGTGGCGGAACAACTGGTGCTAGAATCATAGCACGAGAACCCTGCTGTTGCATGCTGCCCTGAGACCTGGGGCAAAATCTAGCAACGTTTCTAAGGTCCTCACAAGTATAACAAGCCCTTAACTGTTGTGACTACTGACCATGGAACTTGCCATGTCGACCTGGATAACCACTCTGATGACTCTGGATCGGAGGTGCACTAATAGAAGCTGGTGGTGCACTGTAAGCTAACTGGTCAGGATGATACGCAATAGGACCACGGCTCCCTGAAGCACCATGAGATGCATGGAGTGCTGACTGAAATGTCCTAGGAGGATGGCCTATACTAAAATTACCCCTGCCTCCAGACGAGGCACCACTGAACCCACCGAACCTGTCCCCTTTCCTGAGCAAGAAACATCTCTATCCGTCTAGCAACATTTGTAGCCGCCTGAAAGGAAATATCACATCCGGTTTCCTTGGCCATCTGAAGCCTGATAAGGTAAGTGAGTCCCTCAATGAATCTCCTCACCCTCTCCCTCTCAATAGTGAGCAAGATAGTAGCATGGCGGGCTAGAAACACAAAATGGGTCTCGTACTGAGTAGCAGTCATACTGCCCTACAGAGAGGTACTTCTCTAGAAATAGCTAAGAGAACTGATCCCAGGTAAGTGCAGGCAACCCAGCTGGTCTGGTCAACATATAATCTCTCTACCATCTCTTGGCGGAATTTGTCATCCGAAACACAACAAAATCCACCCCACTGGTCTCGACTATACCCATGTTTTGCAGCACCTCATGGCAGCGGTCAAGATAATCATGTGGGTCCTCAAAAGGTGCACCACTGAAGTGAACTGGAAAGATATTAGTAAACTTGTCCAACCTCAATAAAGTCTCAGAAGACATGGCGGGCCTATCACCTGCCTGTGCCACAACCACTGGCTGAATTACCCCAACTGGCAGGGCTGCTGAAGCCTGATACTGGGGAGCCATCTTCTCCGGAGCGGGAGTAGTGGGAGGCTGCACTCCTCCCCCAGCCTGTGAGACGACTGGTGCCACTAGAAATGTACCATTCTAGGCCACACCCACCATAAGTCTCACCAAACAAACTAGAGCATCCTGAAGCACTGGAGTAGCTATGAATCCTTCCAGGACCTGATTTGGTCCAACAGGTACAGTCTGAGCTGGAACCTCTGCTTCCAAATTGCTCGAGCTCTAGACTGAACTCTACCTCTGCCTCTACATCGGCCTTTGGTGCGACCTCAGCCTCGGCCTCTACTTCTGCTTGTAGTTGCCACCGGGGGCTCTAGCTCCTATCTGGCGGTAGATGTAGTACATGTTCTCGCCATTTGCGAGAGAACAAGAATGGAATGGTTCAATCATCAGTGATAGAATAAAATCGCACGATAGAATAAGAAAGAAGTGATATTGTTCCTAAACTTCATAGCCTCTGTAAGATAAGTACAGACGTCTCCGTACCGATCCTTCAGACTCTACTAAGCTTGCTCGTGATTTGTGAGACCTAAGTAAACTAGTGCTCTGATACCAACTTGTCACGACCCAAAATTCCCGCCTTCGGGACCACGATGGCACCTAACATTTCACTTGCTAGGTAAGCCAACGTTAGAATAATCTTAACTATTTTTAAACAAATCAAATTAAATGGATGTCAATTACTGAAATAAAGTGCGGAACACCATAACAACCAAATTGTCCAAATACATCCCCGAATCTGGTGTCACAAGTGTACGAGCTACTAGAATAATACAAATAAAGGTCTGAATAAAATTCAAGCTATTTGAGAGATAATACACAACTAAGATAAAGTAGAAAGGGACTTCAGAACTGCAGACGCTGTGCAATTATACCTCAAGTCTCATCTAGGTAGCTGAATCCGAGAAAGTCTATGGTACGTCACTGGGACCAACTCCAAAATCTGCACAAGAAGTGCAGAGTGTAGTATGAGTACAACCGACCCCATGTACTCCGCAAGTGTCGAGCCTAACCTCGACAAAGTAGTGTCGAGGCTATGACAAGACACATACGTAAACAACTTGTACAAGTATATACATATACGAAGCAATATTGAACACAGTAATTAACAAATTTACAAATTTGGGAGGGAACATGTGAAGGAAAATGGTATAAAAATTTCAGCCAGGGAAGTGTCACATAGCAGCCTAATAATTCACCAACAACAAAATAGGTAGCTGAAATATAAAAATGACACGGCACCACCCTTCGTACTTTTACTCTCATCCTTCCCATGAAATGATAAATAAATAATATGAATGGCACGACATCACCCTTCGTGCTTTAACTCTCTTTCTTGCCACAGTATGATGAATAAATAATTTACATGGCACGGCATTACCCTTTGTACTTTAACTCTCTTCCTTACTTTATAAATCAATAAATAATAATGTGAAAATGGCACGACATCACCCTTCATGCTTTACACTCTTCCTCACCATGACAATGATAATATAAATTCGGAAGAGTATTTTAAATGCGGGGATCTTTACTTATCAATCAATTTAATACCAGAATACCGACCTCTCCTTCTAAAATATTCAACAATAATTAAATTAACAATAATTTTATGAATAATGATCAAATAAATAAAAATAAACTTAAGCAGGAATATCTTAATTAAATAGGCAATTATTCACAATGAACAAATTTCACCCGCATGCTTTGACTCAACCATAACGCATAAGTAACCTCACATATACGTTGTACCTGCACATTAAATCACGTAGCAAGTAGACAAACAAGTCCTACTCCCTCAAGTCAAGGTTAACCACGACACTTACCTCGCTTTGCAACCAACTCAAGACTCCAATAAACCTTTGCCCCGTGAATTGGTGTCTGAATGCCTCGAATCTAGTCACAAACAATTCAATATACTCAACACGAACTATAGAAACCAATTCTATATGAAACTTTTAAATTTTCTTATTCAACTCAAAATCAACAGTAGGGCCCACGTCTCGAAACCCAATGAAAGTTATAAAATGGGAACGCCCATTCAACCACGAGTCCAACCATATAAATTTTACCAAATTCCGATATCAACTCAACCTTCAAATCCCCAAATCTTATTTTTAAATTCCTAGGCCCAAATCCTCGAATTTCACCTCAAAAATACGTAATCTAGTCGGAATACTCAATGATAATTCAATATTATTGACTAACAAGGATCACAAGTGACTTACCTCAAGTTTTTCCGTGAATTCTCGCTCAAACATTGCCCCAACCCGTACTTGAAATGTCCAAAAATGAGAAAAATCTCGGACTCCTTCGATTTTATTCTGTCCAGGGATTTTCGCTTCTGCGGTGCATTTGGCCGCACCTGCGGTTTCACATATGCGAGGATGGTTGTCGCTTCTGCGGACAAGAGTCAGCTTCTGCGGACTCGCTTCTGTGGAGGAGCTATCTGCTTCTGCGAAGAAGCCTTCCCTCTCGCCTTCCGCTTCTGCGATCGATCACCCGCAGGTGCGATCCGCTTTTGCGGTCAACCTGCCCGTTTCTACGATCACTGGTTGCCCTTCCTCCGCTCCGCATCTGCGATGGATCAAGCGCTTCTGCGAGCTCGCAACTGCTGTCAAAAATCCGCAGGTGCGATTGCACCAGAAGGCCAAAATTCCAGATTTTCTTTAAGTCCAAATTTTGATCTGTTAACCATCCGGAATCCACCCGAGGCCCTCGGGACCTCTACCAATTATACCTACAAGTCCTAAAACATCATACGGACCTACTCGGGGTCTCAAATCACGTCGAACAATATCAAAATTACAATTCGCACCTCGATTCGAACTTAATGAATTTATAAAAATTTTAATTCTAAAACTCGCGCCGAAACACGTCAAAATAGTCCGGAATGACCTAAAATTTTACATGCAAGTCCCAAACGACATAGCAACTATTCCAACTTTCAGAATCGAAATCCGAGCCTGATATCAATAATAGTCAATTGGTACTCAAACTTTGAAATCTTTAAGCTTTCAAACTTCTAATTTTCAATAAATGGCGATAACTCAAGTTAGGGACCTCCAAATTAAATTTCGGGCATACACTCAAGTCCCAAATTACAATACGGACCTACCAGAATTGTCAAAATACTGATTCGGGTCCGTTTGCTCAAAATATTAACCGAAATCAACTTAAGTGAGTTTTAAAGCACTATTTCACACTTTTATCGATTTTTCACATAAAACCTTTCTGAAAAATTATGCGGACAGCGCACGCAAATCGAGAAATATTGAATGGTGCTATTCAAGGTCTCGGATCACAGAATTGAATGTTAAGTTTAAAGATGACCTATCAGGTCATCACAGATGGGAGGAACAAGTATTCCGTGTAATTCTTCAAGGTGTGCGCAAGCTGACCCGGGCATCATGGATTATAAAATAAAAATGTCTAACTGTTCCCTCCATTTTTATGCGTATAGGAATTCCACGAATCAAAATTCTCGTCAACTTCTCGTAGATATTTTTAGTTTTAAAACAGTTCTAATCATGTTACTACAAAATTGTGTAATCACTAATTTTATAAGCATGAATGTAAAACAAGTGCTCATAACTGTTGAATGGCAATTGCTCCCCTTGCCAAAGCTGCTAATTTTTTCATTTTCCCCAAAGCTGGAAAAAAAACATAGCCAATTTCTCTAGGAAAATTCTCTGTTTCGCGTGGTGTTTAAATGTTAATAATTACGTTTATCCTGTGATAATATCAGTACTTAAAACCCACAAGGATGGCCGAGTTGGTTGAGCGGGAGATCTCACAAATGGAAGGTCGAGGTTTGCAACTCCCTGCATGCTTTCTCGGTCGAGCTCATCGCAGGAGATCTCAAAAATGGAAGGTCAAGGTTTGAAACTCCCTGCATACTTTCTCGGTCGAGCTCATCGCAGGGCCTTGCTTAGCGCGATTCACCTCTCTAGTGTGGTTAACCAGCTATTGCACTAAAACGAAATTTATCCAAAACGCACCCGAAAGGTAAAATAATGCGTTTAGATTAATATAAACATAAAGGTCTGGGATCCTAGTCTTACTATTCTCAAAAGTGAGCAGTTAAATCGTGGGCTTCAGTCAGTGAATCCGATTCCTAACATAAAAACATTTTCCGAAGAATTATTCTTATTCTTTTCCTTTGTTCTCATTTTCTTTTTAACCCTTTCCAATCCATTTGAGACAGATTCCTGGCTTCTTCATTAATATTTGAACAAAATCAAGAACCTAGCTACCCACCATATGCTTCGTAAATTTCCTTGTTCTCTTAAGTTCATGAGAAGCTTAAATGAGAAACTTTGATGTTTGGAAATAAATAACACAAAAGAGGAGCAAGATAGAGATGTTTGCATGGTCAATAATATTCGGTGGTATGAATTCAAAATTTTAAAAATTCTACCATAATATAAGATGCCTTTTGATGATAATGATTATTCATAACGGTGCTCTAGATATCATATTCGGACGCAATTCTTTATGAAAAAGAATGTTAACTACCAATATTTAGAAAGAAAAAAATGTGATTTTTCACTAAAAAAATTTATTATCGACAAGAAATTTTTAAAAGAAATTTGCATTCTGGATTAAGAGTACTTTTTTGTATGTGTATTGCTTTTGTATAGTTGTAGTCCTAGTGTATTCTCGTACTTTTTTGTTCTTAGATTTCTATTACTACTTATTTTTTTTTGCTTGGGTTATCTTATTTTCTGGACGTGGTTACTGTTTCTCTTTACATTGATTTTTCTATTTACATGTTTTTCTTGAGCCGATGGTCTATCAGAAAGAACCTCTTTACCTTCACATGGTAGGGGTAAAGTTTGCGTACACACTATCTTCTCCTAACCCTATTTGTGGGACCGTGGTTATGTCATTGTTGTTATTCTAGATTAACATTATATATGTTTGTGTGAAGTTAGTTATTTTTCAAGAATTAGTAATTTTAAATTTTTTTCGGAGAATATATATTAAATTAATCATATTATTGGCTAATAGGTCGTGGAGAATGTTTTGATGAAATTTGAGTACCAATTACCAAAGATTAATAATAATATTTAAGTATTTGTAACATGAAGCTCTCAGTAGTTACTGTGAAAAATGGCATCCGCCCATAGGTGAGAGAAATCATTTTACTCCCCTTATTTTCTCAACCAAACACCAGGGGGAAATCAAAATATTTGCCTAAAAAGGATTTTTGTCTTACCAACGCTACACCCCTAAACATCGCACATTTATTAATGGTTTTTTTTTTTAATTCAAATTATAATAGATCACATACACTTCTCAAAATGTTGGCAGATCATTATGATCCGCCCGCACGTGTCTTCACTAAATATTTAAGAACTATCATCTTGGATTTGGCTAGAAAACAAAAAATCATTCTTTAAGTAATCTTTGCCTTGACCGAAGACAAAGCGCACGAGTTGGGTTAAGCTGTTGACTATGGAAACTCGGAAGAGTAATGGGGATGCGAGCTTGATGTGGACCACGATGGCGCAGTGCATTAAAGATGCTGCCAGAGAGGTCCTAGGGGTCTCAAAGGGTTACAATGGTGGTCGCAACGGAGAATGGTGGTGGAATGGAGAGTCCAAAGAAAGGAGAATACCAAGAAAGCGACGTATCTGAAGCTAGTGGAAAGTATTGACGAAAAGGAGAAGAGGTCGAATAGGGAGCGATATAAGTTGGCTAGGAAGGAGGCAAAGTTAGCGGTTACGGCGGCTAAGACTGCAGTATTTAGTCGTTTATATGAAGAATTAACTTGAGGGTAAAGGCGGGGATAAGAGTATGTTTAGGCTAGCCAAGGTGAGAGAGAGAAAGGCCCGTGACTTGGACCAAGTGAAGTGCATCAAGGACGAAGAAGGTAGAGTTTTGTTGGATGAGGCGCATATCCGTCGGAGATGGCAGACTTACTTCCATAGTCTCTTGAACGAGGATGGGAATAGAGACATTGTTCTGGGTGATTTGGGATCCTCCGAAAGTCATTGCGACTTTGGCTATTGTAATCGGATTAGAGTTGAGGAGGTTGTGGGGGCTGTGCGTAATATGAGCAGGGGCAGAGCGACTGGGCCAGATGAAATCCCGGTGCAGTTTTGGAAGAGTGTGGGCAGGACGAGCTTGGAGTGGCTTACTAGGTTATTTAATGTCATTTTTAGGACGAAAAAGATGCCCGAAGAGTGGAGATGAAGTACGATAGTTCCTGTATACAAGAATAAAAGTGATATCCAAAATTACAATAACTATCGGGGTATTAAGCTGCTTAGTCATACTATGAAGGTGTGAGAGAGGGTGGTGGAGCTAAGGGTGAGGAGAAGGGTGTTTATTTTCAAGAACCAGTTTGTGTTTATGAATGGGCGTTCGACTACGGAAGTCATTCACCTTGTTAGGAGGTTGATGGAACAATATAAGGAGAGGAAGAGGGACTTGCATATGGTGTTCATCGATTTAGAAAAGGCTTAAGATAAAGTCTAGAGGGAGGTTCTGTGGAGATGTTTGGAGGCTAGATGGGTACCTGTGGCCTACATTAGGGTGATTAAATACATGTACGATGGAGTGAAGACCTGTGTAAGGACAGTGGGAGGGGTCTCGAACTATTTTTCGGTCATGATGGGGTTGCATCAGGGGTCGATACTCAGCCCATTTTTGTTTGCCCTAGCACTGGACATATTGACTTGTCACATCCAAGGGGAGATGCCGTGGTGCATTTTATTTGAAGACGACATTATTTTGATTGACGAGATGTGAGACGGTGTTAACGCAAGGTTAGAGGTGTGGATACAAACCCTCAAGTCTAAAGGTTTCAAGCTGAGCAGAACCAAGATAGAATACTTGGAGTGTAAGTTTAGTCGTGCTACTTAGGGAGTGGAAGGGGAGGTGAGGCTAGATTCACAAGTCATCCCTAGGAGGGGGAGTTTTAAGTACCTTAGGTCTATTATACAGGGGGATGGGGAGATTAATGAAGATGTCACACATCGTATTAGGGCGGGATGGATGAAATGGAGACTTGCTTCCGGTGTTTTGTGTGACAAGAAGGTACTACCAAAACTTAAAGGTATATTTTATAGAGCGGTGGTCAGACCGGCTATGTTGTATGGGGCTGAGTGTTGGCCAGTCAAGAATTCTCACGTCCAAAAGGTTAAGGTAGCACAGATAAGGATGTTGAGATGGATGTGCGGGTACACCAGATTAGATAAGATTCAGAATGAAGTTTTTCGGGACAAGGTCGGTGTGGCCCCTATTGAGGACAAGATGCGAGAAATATAACTTAGATGGTTTGGACAAGTGAGGAGGAGAAGCACAGATGCTCCGGTAAGGAGGTGTGAGAGGTTGACATTGGAGGGTCTTAAGAGAGGTAGAGGTAGGCCGAAGAAGAGTTGGGGTGATGTGATTAGGCATGGCATAGCGCAACTACAACTGATCGAGGACATGACCCGTGATAGGAAGGTGTGGATGTCGAATATTAGTATATTAGGGTAGGTAGTCTAGATTATTTATACCGGTAGTGTTTGTACGTACTCTCGCATTTGGTTGGTAGTAGGCTTATTTGATTTTTTTTACACTATCTTGTTGTGTATGATGCTTTAACATGGTTTTTCGGTGTTGTCCCGTCTTGTTTCATGTTATTATTGTGGTACCTATGCTTGCCTGAGCCAAGGGTCTATTGGAAACAGCCTCTCCACCTCCACAAATGTAGAGGTAAGGTTTGCGTACACACCACTCTTTCCAGACCCCATTATGTGGGATTATACCGGGTATGTTGTTGTTCTAATAAGTAATCTTACTTTTCACATTCTAGCCCTTTGGTTAAGTTTTACTATTATTATAAGAGAAAGCAAGCAGGTAGCTTATGATTTGGAAAAAAACACAATTAGAGCCCAAATACTTTTGATTACACCCGCTCAACCATAAATTTTCATTCACTAAAAATAGCCGTAAATATTGCTAACTGGCGTTAGTAAACCCAATAAAAAAACTTAACCATCCAAGTTTCAAAATCATTTTTGACCTAGGTCCTAAGAACTCTTGCTAGTGCCACAAGGCCTTTATCTCTTCATGGCTACCGATTTAACCTTATATTCAATCAAATCTACTCTACCCAAATTTCTCTAGCATGCTTCTTCCTTTCTTTGTCATTAAAGGATTCTTTAAAAATTACCACCACTCCAAAAGGCTTTCATACAAAGTAAGTGTTTCTAGCTTTTTTGTCATTGTCATTGAAGCCAGAACCCAAATTATTTTGGTTCTTCAAAAATCACTTTTGTCATTGGTGAAATGGGTAGAATGACATATATAAAAATACAAGGAAATTTAAAACATTAAGAGAAACAATTGGATTTAAAGTCTCTCCAACTTCAACATCTAGCATAGTCTGAATTCATTACATACTTGTAGTGTATAATTGATGCATAATTCCTGCATAATCTGTATATAATCAGTGTTTACACCGTATATGCTGATTCTACACTTTAATGACCCGACCGGTCGTTTTGAGCTCTAGCGCATCGTTCGGCGGTTTAAGTCTTTGAGTAACTTCATTTTGGATATTATGACTTGTATGTGTGGTCGGAATTGAATCTCGGGAAGTTCGGGATTGATTTGGAAAAAAAATTCTAATTTCAGAAGCGTTAAGTTGAAAGAATTAGCTACGGTGTGACTTTTGAGTAAACGATCTCGGAATCGGGATTTGAAGGTTCCAATAGGTTCGTATGATGAATTCAGACTTGGGCGTATGTTCGGGTTGAGTATCGGATCACCCGAGAGCATTTTGACGTTTATTATGGAAAGTTAACATTTCGAAAGTTTAAGAATTTCATAAGTTTGGTTTAAAGTGGATTTTTACGTTATCAATGTCCGTTTGGGGTTTCGAGCATTGGAGTAGCTTCATTATGTCAATTATGACTTGTGTGCAAAAGTTTGAAGTCAATTAGACTTGATTTGATAGGCTTCGGCGTCGTATGTTGAAGTTTGAAGTTCTAAAGTTCATTAAGCTTGAATTGGGATATGATTCGTGGTTTTAGCGTTGTTTGATGTGATTTGAAGGCTCGACTAAGTTCGTATTATATTTTGGGACGTATTGGTATATTTGGTTAAGGTCCCGAGGGCCTCGAGTGGATTCTGGATGGTTAACGGATTGAATTTGGCCTTATGAAAATGCTGGTGGCAGCATATCTGGTGTAACCGCATCTGCGAGGTTTTGGCTGCAGGTGCGGAGCCGCAGAAGCGGCCAAGAGGGTCGCAGAAGTGGCCAGGCGTGATTGGGGCTAGGGTCGCAGAAGCGAGCAGGTGGACCGCAGAAGTGAAGTCGCACCTGCGGCTGATCGATCGCAGAAGCAAAAGGTGCGAGGGAGTGTCTAACACCCCGGAAAATTTTTGAAATACTTAAGTGTAAAGCCCCGTAAAATTTTGCAAAAGAAAGTAATGTTTCGTGGTGCCAAATTGGTTCTACATGTTGAGTATTATAGAAATTCTTCGCGGCGAGCTTGCTCGCCGCGGCTCTGACTTTATGGGTTGAACAATGCACCGAAAAGTAAAGGAAAATATTTGGCGGAAAAGTGTATTTCTGCGATCCATCATGCGACCGCAGAATCACTCTGCGGACCGCATAATGGCCGCAGAGTGAGGCAGTTAATTAGGCCAATTGGAAGCAATTATGCGGTCGACTATGCGACTACATAACTGTTATGCGGTGCATTATGCGACCGCATAACGGTTATGCCGACCGCATAGTGACCGCATACACATGCCGTTCTTTTGTCTATTTTGTAACTAGCTATGCGACCGATATGCGGTCCGCATATCGGTTATGCAATCGCATAACTTGTTCCAGAGCTCCATTTTTGAGTTTTTAAAACCCGACCCTATTTCGTTAAATACACTCTTTGGGTCATTTTTGAGATATTATCTGACATTTTAGAGTAAGAGAGGGTGCCCTAGAGTGAGAAGGTGTTCTCCAATATTTGTCCTTCAATTATTGCCCAAGTTTTGGAAGATTAAGAAGGGAAACTCACTAGGTCTTCATCCTAGAGATATGATTCTACACCCTAACCCTCAATTTCGAATTTTGTGTAGAAATGGATAATAAGCAAGATAATTTCTGGGCAAGAGGATTGGTTATTTTATATGCATGTGTTATCAAAGGATGTAGGAAGATTGATGAGCTAAAAATGGTAAAGATTGGATTGTGGGATGATGGAATCCTCCATAAAAGGACCTTGGAACCTTAATGCACACTTAGTGTTGATAAAATGCTCAAATGAGCTAGAACTATGATCATCTTCCTAATTTTAGTTCAATTTGTCATATTTCTAAAATAGATTGAAGTTGCTAAGAATTCCGGAACATTTAGAGTGTAAGGAAGCTCAAGTGAGGTATGTTGGCTAAACTCTTCTCTTAGAATTGAATCCCATGATATTCATGTAAATTATGTAAGTCTTGAGTGATTCATTATGATACTGGCTATTCCGATTAAGATTGGGTTGAAATAAATATGTTCAACAACCATCCCAAATGCTTTATTCATGTTATGTTACCAATTGAGGATGTGTTAAAATATGGGTTGTGCATTAATAATGTTTCGACTTTAAGTCAAGTTTAAATGAAGGTTATTATGCCGAATTTTGTGAAATATCTCTATGTGCCTTAGACTCTAAATTGCTCACATGTGTACTATACATCTTGATTTGAATTGTATTTATTGTTGATGATGATAATGATGTTTGAAATTGATAAGGTGAGCATGAAATACTGAATATGGCCAACGTGCTAAGAATAATCTTATAATTATGGCCACTAGTGCCAATGAAATGAAAAGACGTGAAAGTATTATGAAATGCGATGATTGATATAAAAAAGTTAATGTCTCAAATAAGACAGCCTAGCTGATAGGGTCGTGATCGGACACCATGCCGCATACATGGTGGTGATTGTGCTGGAAATTGGTATTGATAGTAATTATGGTTGATGTCTCTAATGAGATGGCCTAGCCGATCGGGTCATGATCAGACTCCGTACTAAATTTACGGTGGTATTGATAATGATAGTAATTGTGGTTGATTCTCTAATGAGATAGCCTAGCCGATCGGGTCGTGATCGGACTCCGTGATAAAAGTACGGTGGCATTGGTATTGTGAATATTGGTATTGTGGATATTGGTATTGTGAGCAATGGTATATCGATACTAAAAATCTCCCAATGTGAGATACGAAAATTAATTTGAACACTGTCCTGATCCTGAATTCAGGTTTGATGCTGATTAAGGCTTTCATTGATATTATGATAATCTTGTTGTATTATTTGTCATTCTATTGAGAGGGTGTTTAGTTATACATACTAGTGCTATTCAACGGCACTAACATCCCTTTTGTTGGGGGCGCTGCATCTTTAAATGGATGCAGGTGGTTCCACAGCAGGAGATACTGATCAGTGATAGCAGTGCACCTTCTTCCCAGCTAACTTGGTGAGCCCCGTTTCATTCCGGGGTCATGAATCTTTTATACTTTATGTATTCTGTTTGAGGTATAGCCGGGGCCTTCTTGCCGGCATTATCATTGTACTTTTCTTTATTTATAGAGGCTCTGTAGACATAGTGTGGGTTGTGTATTGGTGCTGGGAAAGTCAAAATATATATATATATATATATATATGGGAAAGTCAAAATATATATATTATGTTGTGGTTGTATTACTTGTCCAATTGAGACTTTAAAAATGATGAAACTATTGGAAATGAATTGGTATTGTAGACGTGAACACCATTTGTCTAATTAAGGAAAATATGCATTATCTCCATTCGTGGATGAGTTTGGGTAGAATGAAATCTAACAGGCTTGCTTGGTCGGGTTCACTCGGTTGAGCGCCGGTCGCGCTTCTCGGTTTTGGGGCGTGACATAGCAATAGGAAAGGCATTGGTTGATGTGGAAGTGAGTCCGTAAAAGCGGACCATCTATCCGCAGAAGCATGAGAATCCATAGATGCGAGGAGGAGCATTGCATCTGCGGAGCCGCAGAAGCGGCTAATGGATCGCAGATGCGAAAGGACGTTGGGCAGTAAGGTGTTTATAAAAATGGGATTTGGCCCATTTTTCTTCCATTTTTCACTTGGTTGGGGCGATTTTGGAGAGCTTTAAGGGGAGATTTTCATCAAGCAATATAAGGTAAGTGATTCTCACCTATTACAAGTTAAATACATGGTTTGTATATGGATTTAAATATGGGAATTCGTAGAAATTTGAGATTTTTGGTAAGAAAACCTAGAATTGATAATTTTGGATTTTGACCACGAATTTGGAAATGAAATTAAGAATAAATTGTATATTTGAGTTAGTAATGTTATTGGTAAGATTTATCTTTGAAATATTTCGGAATCCGGGCACGTGGGCCCGAGGGTGGATTTTATTAAATTTTCGAGCGGAGTTGGAAATTTGTTTAAATTGGTTAATTATGGGCATTAGAGTATCTTTTGATTGGTTTGCACATTGTTTGATTAGTTTTGTATCAACGGGCTTTGGTTTGAGGTGTTTGAGGGGCGTTGGAGCTGGTTATGGAACTTCGGAGCGAGGTAAGTCTCCTGTCTAACTCTATGAGGGGTAAACCACCCCTAGGTGATGTATTTGTTATGTGTTACTTGTTGCGGGGGATACATACACACCAGGTGATGAGAGTCCGTACGTAGCTAGATTCATGTTATGTCTGAGGAGACATAGGTTCCCGCCATGCTATAACTGTACTATTTGAGTTGTCTCTTGCCTATTAAATTCCTTTATTTTACATTACGACTTGAGACTAGACTTGCGTAGAGTGATAGACTTGCTATTGTAGAGATTTGACGGGATTCATGATAGGCTGCAGATTTAAACTGTACTCTCCTTACAAAATTCTCCCGCGTTATGCGTTCTCATCGAAATGTTCCCTTAAAAATCTATAACTAACATGAGTATTCATGAGTGGGGTCTAGGACCCATCAAACCTTCTTATTATAATAGGATCGGGCCGTTCACCTTGGCAGGATAGATACATTTATGGTTCATGACATTCGACCCTCGGTAGTGCGCACAGTATGATTGATCGGGTCGTACACCTCAACAGGATTTATGTACCACAATCTCATGGGATTGGGCCGTTCGCCTTGGCAATAAAATAGATGTATCTATAGTTTGGAAATGTTATGATGGATCGGGCCTTACGCCTCGACATTTCTATAAAATACAATCGTGCGTAATAATTGGCAAGAAGCCAGCATATCTGTGAGATTTTCCTGATTGAACTGAGACGACCTATCTGGTAAGGTCCATTATGTATAATCCGATTGAGGAGGTAACTACTAGCTGAGATATTGAGTTATTGCTGAGAGGAGGATTGTACCACGTATTATGCTTGTTACTTCGTTTATTTCCTCTGATTCACATTTGTTCACTTCTACTGTATCTTTCATATTGGACCACTAGTAAGTGTCGATGTTGACTCCTCGTCAATACTTCTCTGGGGTTAGGCTGGATACTTACTAGGTACACATTGATTTACATACTGATACTACACTTGCTGCACGTTTTATGCAGGTACACATATGTCCGGTGGTCTTTGGGCGCAGAAGCTTGGCCATTTCGGGAACTTTACCGTGAGCTGCATTCTATGTTACAATCTGCAGCCTGCAGAGTCTCCATCAGAGTTATTTATATTTTCCTGTCTAACTTGCATTCCAAACAGATGTTGTATTTTATTATATTTTCTAGTTAATGCTCATGCACTTGTGACACCGGGTTTTCGGGGTTCCTACGGGTTGTTCACTGTTGTAGTTTGCGTAAATGCTATTTCACACTATTTCATTAATAAAAATTATGATTTTAAGGTACTAGAATGAGTAATTAAATTGACTAATCACTCTTGGCTTACCTGACGGTGGTGTTAGGTGCCATCATGACCACTAGTTGATTTTGGGTTGTGACAGCTTGGTATCAGAGCTCTAGGTTCACTTATGTCTCACGAGTCATGAGAAAGTCTAGTAGGATCTTGCGGATCGGTACATAGACGTCTGTACTTATCTTCGAGAGGCTACAAGGCTGTGAGGAGCACTTCCCTTCTTGATTCCCTTATCATGCGATTTGATTCCATTGAGGCTTGTGACTTTATTTCCTTCCTACTCAATCTTATACGACGTGAAGCGCTTGTTATCAATTGGGGAATCAAGGAGTTGTAGTGGTACTGCAGACGTGGTGCAGGATGTTTTTCCTGCGTGTTCGGGCAGGCTATTATCGTCGCCTTGTGGAAGGATGTTATTTCGTTCCAGCTCAGTATCTGTATTTTCTATGGTTTTGAGACTGTGCACGGATTGCTACGATGTCTATGCGTTGTTATCGCACAATATTGGTGTAATAGTAAGGTGCTCGTTTATGTGTTGAGGCAGTGAATTGCTTGAAGAGAGGATTTCTCAGTGCATGTTTAAGGGGTTCAACATTTAATTCCAATTCATGAAAGGCAATCAGACTATAGATGTCCATGTTTGGTTGATAAAGTAACGAGACTTCATATTTTTGAGCGTGGTGGAATTTTTATTGTGATGGGGTGTCGCAGTCCTTGTTTAATGCATTACAGTTCACCGGTGTTGCAATCTTCTTGGATTTATGCCTTTGGGGCAACGTGTTGTGAAATGGTGCCTGAGGGGCGGTTGCCAGAGATAGCTGCGTGCATCGGTTCAGAATTGAATTAATATTTCTAATGTTGATGGCTCGAGAACGATGATCTTCGAGGAGGCTTAGAGTCGGTAACATTTTATTGGTTCCGGTGCTACAGAGATGCATTTTTGTTACAACCCAAAATCCAACTAGTCGTGATGGCACCTAACCCAACCCGCTAGGTTAGCCAGTTAACAACTAACCAATTCCAATAATAATTAATAAAGCAATTAAGTAAGGAAATTATCTGAATCTGATACATTCCCCAAGAACTGGTAGTACAATTCATGAGCTTCTAAGAATAGAGTTTATAAAGCGAAAATGAAATAAATAGATAGTCTGTTTGAATAGTACATAAACAGAGTTTTACAGATCTAAAGCTACCACGAACGAAAGGCAGCTACAGTCGGGACGCAGGTACGTCTTCAATTCCATCTCTCGTCGAGTACATCAACATCATCATTCAATATTTGCACGCAAGGTGCAGAAGTGTAGTATGAGTACAACCGACCCCATGTACTCAATAAGTAACAAACCTAACCTTAAGTTGAAAGTAATGACGAGCTAACAACAAGGTCGGGTACAACACTAATATTCCACCACAATTCATAACAGCATAGTACAATAACAAAAGGGTATCTCTGAAATAAAAGGCTCAGTTCGTTCATAGTTCCAGAAAAATAGGCATTTCTTTTCAAGTATCTTAGTGAAAACCCAAATCTTTTACCGAAAAAGCCAAAGTACGAGTAAGTTTGAAAACTGTGTTTTTTTCCAAAACTCTTTTCAACCAATAGTAAGATGTTTCATTTTCAGATAGGATGAGGAAAGTACTTCTCTATGCCTACATGTCAAGATACAGGTAAAATCATAAATGTCCCCAAAATCGGGTAGCAGAAGGAAATGCATCTCTATGCATGTATCTCAAGTACGCATGTCAAATGCAATGCATCTCAATGATGAGCTCATGTACCCACACTCTCAGAGTACTCAATCTCACTGTCTTGCATTCTCTCTCACTATGCTCAATGCTCAGAACACTCAATCACTCAGCACTGTACAATACCTGCTGCGGCGTGCAACCTGATCCATATATAACCATAAGGCCCGTTGCGGCGTGCAACCCGATCCACATATATATAGTCGACTGCGCTCACTAGGGGTGTGCAGACTCCGGAGGGGCTCCTTTAGCCCAAGGGCTATATCGCTGCGGCATGTAGCCCGATCCCATAACATATAAATAGCCACAAGGCTCTATATATATATATATATATATATATATATATATATATATATATATATATATATATATATATATATATACACACACACACACACACACACACACACACACACACACAACCCGATACATATGCATACAGCCGTCAGGCTCGTTGCGGCATGCAACCTGATCCATATAAAATATAATCAATATAATATGTTGCGGCGTGCAGCCCGATCCCAAAATGTCACTCTCACTCAGGCCCCCGACCTTAGTCTGTCATCAATCTCTCCAGTCTCACTCACGGGCTCACAATGTCATGAAACTAGCCCGACAACAATGATATAATGTATCAAAAAATAATATCTTAGACTGAGATATCGTATGAATGCATGGATATGACTGAGCATGAAATATCAATGAAATCAGTGAGATGACAGTAAGAAATGACCACTATGGGTCCAAACAGTATCGGCATAATGCCTAAACATGATATCTAGCATGATTGATAGCTTAACTACTTTATCACATGGTGAAAACACAGATTTCAACAAAGTAGGACCACTATACAGTGCCATGGGAACAACAGAGTCTCAATTCACATGGTGCACTCCCACACGCCCGTCACCTAGTATGTGCGTCACCTCAATACCAATCACGTAACACGTATTTTGGGGTTTCATACCCTCAGCACTAAGATTAGAAGAGTTACTTACCTTGAACAAGCCAATAACAATGCCGAGCAAGCCAAACGATGCTCCAAAATGCCATCCCACGCGTTCTGACCTCCGAACGGCTCGAAACTAACCAAAAACAACTCAAATATGTCAAATAATGCTAAAGGAACCAATCCCGATCGAAAAAGATCAAATCTTGAATCAAAAGCCCAAAATCAGCCAAAAGCCCAACCCGGGCCCGCACCTCGAAACCCTACAAAATTCACAAAATCCGATAACCGATTCAATTACGAGTACAACCATATTAGTTTCACTCAAATTTGACTCCAATTCGATGTTCGAAACTCAAAAATTCATATTATGAAACTTTAGGCCAACACCCCCAATTTCCTCTTTAAAATTAACAATCCAATTACCAAAAACGAAGGTGGAATCATGAAGTATAATGAAAACCGAGTAGAGAACACTTACCCCAATCCTTGTGAGGAAAGTTTCTCCAACAATCGCCTCAATCCGAGTCCCACATCTCAAAATATGAAGAAAGAACCAAAACCTCGATTTATTGCTTCTGCTAGCATTTTCGCACATGCGGTACATTAGCCGCTTCTGCGGCGTCTCTTTTGTGACATAACCTCTGCTTCTGCAGAATCAGCTGAGGACTCGACCATCGCATCTGCGGAAAACATATCCGCTTCTGCGACATCGCAGGTGCGAGCCACCATCCGCACCTGCGAAATACCTCGCTCCTGCGCTCCATCACCTCGCACTTGCGTATCTGCATATGCTCCCAAATCTCCGCTTCTGCGGATTTCCTCACCCAGCACTATTTTTGCTCCTGTGACCCCTTCGTCGCTTCTGCGACCAAAACACCTGCGCAAACCAGCCGCAGGTGCAATCACACCAGAACCAGCAATAGCATCATGAAGTAAAATGATCTTAACCTCGTCCAAAACTCATCCGAGCCACTCAGGATCCCGCCCGAATATACCAACAAGTCCAATAACATAACACAGACCTACTCGAGGCCTCAAATCACACATAACAACATCGAAACGATGAATCACACCTCACATCGAAATCTATGAACTTTGAACTTTCAAATTCAATAACTCGTGCTAAAACATAGCAAATCAATTCTGAATGACTTCCAATTTTGCGCACAAGTCCCAAATAACATAACGATCCTATTCCAATTTGCGGAATCACAATTCGAATCCGATATCAAAAAGTTCACTCCCGGTCAAACTTTCCAAAATTTCAACTTTTGCCATTTCGAGCCAAATTCAAGTACGGACCTCCAAATCACAATCCGGACGCGCTCCTAAGTCTGAAATCACCCAACGGAGCTAATGGAACAATCAAAACTCCGTTCCGGGTTCAAATTCCCAAATAGTCAAACTTGGCCGACTCTTTCAAACTTAAAGCTTCTAGCTGAGAATTATTCTTTCAAATCAATTCCGAATAACCTGAAAACCAAAACTGATGATTCACATAAGTCATATTACATCATACGGAGCTACTCATGCCCTCAAACAACCGAGCGAAGTGTAAATGCTCAAAACGACCGGTCGGGTCGTTACATCCTCCCCCACTTAAACATACGTTCTTCCTCGAACGTGTCCAGAGTTGTTCTTAATGCCATCAAACCGCCGTATAACCTTACCATGCACATACCCGGGGGTGATCTCACGTCACCCTATCCCATATAGGCCCGACATCACAACATAACTGTAGTTTCTTAATTCAACCTAGCCCATAAACCTTAGAATCCAATTATCAACATCCATAATTTCTATAAGATTTAGAATCTCGCATCTATACACTGTATAAGTCTTAACAAGCTGTATCAAGCCATATCTATAAACCAAGATGTAATCACATGATCTACCACATAACTCAAATACTCAAAACTCAAATGCCACATAGCTCAAATGCTTAAATCAATGATCTCTAATCACAGTAGCTGCTCAAAACAACCCAATGCCGGTAATAAACCTCATATCAAACAAGACTCCATTCTCAAACCTTCGTACACTTTCGATGATGAAAGAAACAAGCAGAATTCATAACCATTCATCAGATCAACAGGTCATGGAGCTCCCTCTCCTTCTACAAGAACTATAGCCAATTTCTAAGCCGACTTCTGATATTATCCTTCCAACCATGCTGTAATTTATTACGATAGTATCCATCCTAGGTCCAAGACCTCATCACATCCAACACAACCACTCTAATGATATGAGACATCAATCCAATCTGAAGCCACAACCCGTGCAATCCGTGCACCAATAAGCAACAATCCAAATGTACTCAATCACGAAAATGACTCAAACAAGAGAACCGTCCCGCAAGCTCAACTTGTAACACCACAATGTGATGCTAAGAACCCATCACACACCGTAGAATCATAACACACGAATCTAACACAAAGGATCATATCTCAACATAACTCTGCCATAATGTGCGACCCCATCCAAACACTAGCCCATATGAGATATCTCGAGCCACCATGCTAAAAATCAATAGCCACGTACAATTCGACATCAAGTCCCCAAAGTGCATTACCATAACCACAGAGAAGCCAATGACACAATGCCACTGAAAACTTGAAAGGACATAACCAATATGCAATCAATCATGCAATACCCAAATATTCATCTTGCTCAAATTTCACTATAAGGCCCCTAATAGAACCGCACCATATGTGCATATAACCAACAAATCACAACTCCTCGTACCATAGAAGAGTAACTCACAGATCATCTCAGAACACAAATAAGATCAACAACAATCGAACGACACATCCCTCAACAATAGCAGTATGGAGCCAACCAATCCGGCTCGGTGTAGAATACACATCCTAATTGGGCCTACCAATGGACCCCCAATTCGACTCTGGTCATCCACCAATAGATAAATAACCCTCCAAAAGTCCACAATGACTGAATCATAACACATACTATCATCTGGCTAGCTTCGTCCACAACCTCACAGTCCACAACCATGAAACAATCTGCTCCTGAGAACTCCCAGCTTCCAAATCCATAAAACACATGAATCACCATATTTGATCCCAACTCCACCGCCAGAATGTCTAACACATCTCTCATACATTATCATCCCATGAGTAATACTTCTAAAATTCTTCCGTGCCATCTAGAAAAATTTGAATATCAGCAGTCGATCAACCAGAAGAGTGCCGCAGTACCAGTGATGTATCCATACATCAAAACACATTGCCCCCCTGAAATGTATACTCTCATCAAGCCATACCAAATAGTAATATCATTTACCTAGTCATCTGAACCCATCCATGCTGCCTACGAATTTTATGACCTTCCCTTCCAAACAGAACTGTGATCCCGGTCACACAAATCTCAATCCCACACAATACACCGCATATACCATGCCATCATATGAAAAATACGAGAACTTCATAGTTCACTCCGAGTCACAAGCAACTACATACTCAATTAGCAAAGGACCTTTCATTTGACTTCATCCAGGAGGAATTCACTATACACCACATGCTCCTTATGCCAGTAGGAAATATACTCCTCGAACCGTGGTAAAAACCATTGAGAACTCTTCGAAGCCCATTTGCACATAACCAAGCTATCAGAACCGAATCTCTCTAACTCAACCCAGCCACGCAGGTCGCCAAAACCCAAGAGCATTGCCACGAAACACTTTAGGGACTAGCCACGTCATAAATACCCAAAGAACCGATCATACCCATTACTGTGCTAACCCAACCTACTACCACGCTGTCCTATTTCTCTAAGTCCCTTCCAAATTGCCTTCAAGTTGATACTTCTTTTTGCTAGAGCACTACGATCCTTAACCAAAATTCACCACACAAGAGGCCCTAACATAAAACCACAACACCCTAAGGCCCATAAGCCGTTGACTCCCCTCTTAAGCACATAAAGGCACCACAACCGAGATACCTACTCTAAAGAGACCTTATGTGAACCTAAAATTATTTCCTTCACCTTCTTGATACTAAAATGCATAATCCACAATGATATAAAAATGCCACAAGTCTCGACACCATCCCATGCAAATATCAGATTCTAGCCATATACCAATCTGAAATTTCAATCTCTACATATAATTCTTGAATCCATTAGAACCATTATCGAGAGTCCTCCACTCTACTCAAATCTCAATTGAACCGACCAAACAGACCGAACGACCTGTGCCCTATTTGTACACCAACACCCAAGGGATTAGTCCACACTCCTAAGCAATCGAGCAAATTCATACTCCATGTACCCTATATCCTTCGTGAATAACCTCTCAATTATTTTATGATTCCCATATACCCATAGAGCGTAATATAACATGTATCTAGAAATTCCTTTACCCGAGTCATCCTCGATCTCGACATCTGCAAGTCATAACTAATTCACCAGTATTCCCCCGAACCGAAACCAATATGACACATAACCGTGCAAATAACTCGTCGATAGAAGACTCCCCCACTTGCTTCAAAGTCATAGAACCAAACAGTCATTAACATCATGATACCCATACTCTATTACTGCCAGAATCCTGCACTGAAATTCAACTAAATCCTTCGCAAGCCCATGTAAGACAAACCATATAATACCTCAAATCTTTTACAAATCTCATATTCACCCTTGTAATAGTCAAGCCAACTTTCACAAGCAATCCAAACTCAAATTGCAACATATATCATTCACTGCTAAAAGAGAACTCTCTACAAAACATCATAAGGACCACACAACCCTAGGACACCTCGCAGGAGATAACCCGCCTGCTCTGCCTCAAACTGACATCTCTCTATACCCTTCCACAGTCATGACTACGGCGCAATCACTTAATCTTCTTGTTTCTGAACTCATCAACAAGACATAAGAATCTACTTCACTCCACAACTAAATAACATGAGAGATCCCTCAACATACCTATAACTCGAGACCATACGCCAAATCATGATAGAAATCAAAAACCCCATAGTCATTGCTACATCTCAAGTAAACTCTTCTTGTCACATTCGAACAATCTGAACACATCTCGCAGTCTCATCATACTCACCCCATAGTCATCCAATCAAAAATTCCTCTAACAACGATACCACCGGACATAAAAGTCCCAAAAACATGTGCTCACACAACTGAAATCACCGTGCTCAAGCCACCATCAAAATCCGGCCTCAAGTCCTCCGGACTGGCCCATCATCAGCACGCCAAAATCACATCTCGTACCTAAATCATGGAATCACAAGCCATCGGCCCACAACCGATACCGAGCGCTCACATGCGCATACGAATGTGTGGAAGGAATTCAAAGTGTTACGCTTCAAGTTGAATCAATGCCGCACGATAAGGAAAGAAAGATGAGAAGTATATCCTAAATATCATGTAGCCTCTCTTAGATAGGTATGGACGTTATCATACCGATCCGCAAGACTCTACTAGACACTTGCTCATGACTTGTAGAACTTATGAACCCAGAGCTCTGATACCACCTTATCACGACCCAAAATCCAACTAGTCGTGATGGCACCTAACCCAACCCGCTAGGTAAGCCAGTTAACCACTAACCAATTCCAATAATAATTAATAAAGCAATTAAGTAAGGAAATTATCTGAATCTGATACATTCCCCAAGAACTGGTAGTACAAATCATGAGCTTCTAAGAATAGAGTTTACAAAGCGAAAATGAAATAAATACATAGTCTGTTTGAATAGTACATAAACAGAGTTTTACAGATCTAAAGCTACCACGAACAAGAGGCATCTACAACTGGGACATAGGTACATCTTCAAATCCAGCTCACATCGAACACAGCGACATCAACAATCATTATTTGCACGCAAGGTGTAGAAGTGTAGTATGAGTACAACCGACCCCATGTACTCAATAAGTAACAAACCTAACCTTAGGTTGTAAGTAGTGACGAGCTAACAACAAGGTCGGGTACAACACCAATATTCCACCACAGTTCATAACAGCATAGTACAATAACAAAAGGGTATCTCTAAAATAAAAGGCTCGGTTCGTTCATAATTCCAGAAAAATAGGCATTTCTTTTCAAGTATCTTAGTGAAATCCCAAATCTTTTACCGAAAAATCCAAAGTACGAGTAAGTTTGAAAACTCTATTTTTTTCCAAAACTCCTTTCAACCAATAGTAAGATGTTTCATTTTCAGATAGGATGAGGAAAGTACTTCTCTATGCCTACATGTCAAGATACAGGTAAAATCATAAATGTCCCCAAAACCGGGTAGCAGAAGGAAATGCATCTCTATGCATGTATCTCAAGTACGCATGCCAAATGCAATGCATCTCAACGATGAGCTCATGTACTCACTCTCTCAGAGTACTCAATCTCAATGTCTCGCATTCTCTCTCACTATGCTCAATGCTCAACACACTCAATAACTTAGCGCTGTACAATACCTGCTGCGGCACGCAGCTCGATCCATATATGACCATAAGGCCCGTCGCGGCATGCAACCTGATCCACATATATATAGTCGACTACGCTCACTAGGGGTGTGCAGACTCCGGAGGGGCTCCTTTAGCCCAAGGGCTGTATTGATGTGGCGTGTAGCCCGATCCCATAACATATAAATAGCCATAAGGCTTGTTGCGGCGTGCAACCCGATCCATATATATATATATATATATATATATATATATATATATATATATATATATATATATTCAGCCCTAAGGTTCATTGCGGCGTACAACCCGATCCATATACATACAGCCGTCAGGCTCGTTGCGGCATGCAATCGGATCCATATAAAATATAATTAATATAATATGCTGCGGCGTGCAGCCCGATCCCAAAATGTCACTCTCACTCAGGCCCCCGACCTCAGTCTGTCATCAATCTCTCCAGTCTCACTCACGGGCTCACAATGTCAAGAAACTAGCCCGACAACAATGATATGATGTATCAATAAATTATATCTTAGACTGAGATATGGTATGAATGTATGGATATGACTGAGCATGAAATATCAATAAAATCAGTGAGATGACAGTAAAAAACGACCACTATGGTCCAAACAGTATCGGCATAATGCCTAAACATGATATCTAGCATGATTGATAGCTTAACTACTTTATCACATGGTGAAAACACGAATATCAACAAAGTAGGACCATTATATAGTGCCATGGGAACAACAGAGTCTCAATTCACATGGTGCACGCCCACACGCCCGTTACCTAGCATGTGAGTCACCTCAATACCAATCACGTAACACGTATTTTGGGGTTTTATACCCTCAGCACTAAGATTAGAAGAGTTACTTGCCTCAAACAAGCCAATAACAATGACGAGCAAGCCAAACGATGCTACAAAATGCCATCCCGCACGTTCCGATCTCCGAACGACTCGAAACTAACCAAAAACAACTCAAATACATCAAACAATGCTAAAGGATCCAATCCCGATCGAAAATGATCAAATCTTGAATCAAAAGCCCACAATTGGCAAAAAACGCATAACTCGGGCCCGCACCTTGGAACCCGACAAAATTCGAGTCCAATTCGATTTTCAAAACTCAAAAATTTAAATTATGAAACTTTAGGCCAAAACCCTTAATTTCCTCTTTAAAATTCACAATCCAATTACCAAAAATGAAGGCGGATTCATGAAACATAACCAAAACCGAGTAGAGAACACTTACCCCAATCCTTGTGATGAAAATTGCTCCACAAATCGCCTCAATCCGAGTCCCACATCTCAAAGTATGAAGAAATAACCAAAATCTTGATTTATAGCTTCTGCGAGCATTTTTGCACCTGCGGCACATTAGCCGCTTCTGCCGCGTCGATTCTACAACATAAACTCTGCTTCAGCGAAATCAGCTGAGGACTCGACCCTCGCATCCGCGGACAACATATCTGCTTCTGCGACATCGCAGGTGCGAGCCACCATCCGCACCTCGAAATACCTCGCTCATGCACTCCATCACCTCGCACCTGCGCATCCGCATATGCACCCAAATCTCTGCTTCTGCGGTCTTCCTCACCCAGTACTATTTCTACTCCTATGACCCCTTCGTCGCTTCTTTGACCATCGCACCTGCGCAAACCAGCAGCAAGTGCGGTCACACCAGAACCAACAATAGCAACATGAAGTAAAATGATCTGAACCTCGTCCAAAACGCATCCAATCCACTCGGGCCCCCGTCCAAATATACCAACAAGTCCAATAACATAACACGGACCTACTCGAGGCCTCAAATCACGCATAACAACATCAAAACGATGAATCGCACCCCAAATCAAAATCTATGAACTTTGAACTTTAAAATTCAATAACTTGTGTCGAAACATAGGAAATCAATCCGGAATTACTTCAAAATTTGTGCACACGTATCAAATAACATAGCGAAGCTATTCCAATTATGAGAATCACAATCCGAATCCGATATCAAAAAGTCCACTCCTGGTCAAACTTTCCAAAATTTCCATTTTCGCCATTTCGAGCCAAATTCAACTACGGACCTCCGAATCACAATTCGGACGCGCTCCTAAGTCCGAAATCACCCAACGGAGCTAATGGAACAATAAAAACTCCGTTCCGGGTTCAAATTCATAAAAAGTTAAACTTGGTCGACTCTTTCAAATTTAAAGCTTCTAATTGAGAATCATTCTTTCAAATCAATTCAGAATAACCTGAAAACCAAAACCGACAATTCAGATAAGTCATATTACATCATACGGAGCTACTAATGCCCTCAAAAAACCTAGCAAAGTGTAAATATTCAAAACGACCGGTCGGGTCGTTACAATTTTGATTTGATGCAACATTTGGGCAGTAAAGTATGAGGGAAGACATGGCGGAAAGTGTATCGCGATGGTTGAAGTACTCGCAGATCAAGTATGAGAAGCAGAGGTTGAGAAGTTGATTAAATGAGATAGTTTAACTGAAGTAAGAGTGGCGCATTAGCATATGGATTATGTGGTAGGATAGCCGCGTGCCTTGAGAAAGTGTAGAACAGTTTGGTAATTGTGATGGAAGGTGATTTGGCTGACAGATTTTATTTGGAGTGATGGTTACTGTACGAAGAAAGATTGAATATGGTAGAAAGGAATTTGTTTGAAATGAAGAGGGGTATGAAGATCAGATTATCATTTCAGGTGCAATGTGACTTAAATTTTGAAGGTATTGTTGAACTTTTAGTTGATGTCAATAGGCAAGGAGCAGACTTATACAGCTGGTGGGCGAGCATGAGCTCAGGAGAATTTACTGATTATGTTGTAGTTGTACATAGTGCAACGTCATTGGAAGGTGTCGGTAAGGAATTCAGCAGGTGGGTTATCTCCTTTGAGCAGGTTAGCGGTGGCGTGATGTTGATGAAGCTTCTGTGAGGAATATTACTTGCTACCCGGTAAGAGGTCGAGTGTATGACTGTGACTGGTGATTCAAGATGTTCATGAAAAGCTTAACAAAATACTTCGAGAAGTCTGGCGAGTTAATGGTGTGAGATCATTGTAATTGAGAAGTAGGAATCATTATGGTCTCTACATTATGTTATGGTAGCTTAAAGCTAAGTGGAGGAGACCCACCGTCTACGATTGGATCGTGTGGTTGTATGCTTTGCAGTTTCTGGTTATCGGTGCCCTTTTCGAATTATTTATGACTAAGAAAAGGAAATGTCAGGGTTAATTCAGCAAAGAACTTGATGGACGTGTGTTATATTCGGTGTTATCGTTGCATGTTCAGGTTTTTGGGAAGACTCAGAGCTTATGCTTTTGTGGATATGATGTACAAGGCAAAGAGTTCAGCTAGTTGCTTCTTCGAGAGAGTGTTCATGTGCTAGTAGAGCATTGAAGTTTGGTCATATTTGGGACCAGGTCAGAGTGGGTGACTCTCAACAATGGTCCTAGTGGGTTCAAGAATTAAAGTACATGGTTGGAGTAAAGGAAGAAATAGCTTCGGATTCGCGGAAGGTCTTGTAGAATGGGTGCACCGGCTGGAGATGCTATTGTGCGCATAAGGAGGGTGTCACGACCAAAAATCCACTAGAGGTCGTGATGGCGCCTAACATCACTGCCAGGTAAGCCAACAATGGATGTTTAACTTAATTACTCATTTTAGTATTTTTGAAATCATAATTTTCATCAATTAAATAATAAGAAATAGAATTTACAGGGTTACTAATAATGTTTTCACAACTACAATAAAGGACACCCCATAAGCACCCCAAAATCCGATGTCACAAGTGCATGAGCATCGACTTGGAAATAAAATAAAATACAACATATGTTTGAGATACAAATTAGACATGAGAATACAAATAACTCTGATGGAGACTCTGCAGGCTGCAGATCGTAACATGAAATGCAGCTCATGGTAAGTCCCCGCAATATACGCGCCTCTGTGCCCAAGAGATCACCAGACATATATATACCTGCACAAAAGTGTGCAGCAAGTGTAGCATGAGTACATAAATCAACGCGTACCCAGTAAGTATCTAGCCTAACCCCAGAGAAGTAGTGACGAGGGGTCGACATCGACACTTACTAGTGGTCCAATAAGATAGATACAGTAAGGAGTAAACAGATATGGGGTAGAGTAAATAAACGAATTTAAACAAGTGAAAATACGTGATATTGTCCTCCTCTCTACAATAGACTCAAGCTCTTAATTAGAAATTACCTCCTTAACCGGAGTGTGTGTGTGTGTGTGTATATATATATATATATATATATATATATATAATTGACCTCACCAGATAGGTTGTCATAATTCAAATCAGAAAGACTCATAGATACACTGACTTCTTGTCAGATATTACGTATGATTTCCATGAGAGTATTTTATAGAAATGCCAAGGTGTACGGCCCGATCCCATCATAATCTGTGCATTGCCGAGGGTCGAACGACTCGAACCATAGATACATCTACTATACTGTCGAGGGGAACGGCCCGCTCCCATGAGAGTATGGTACATAATCATGCCGAGGCGAACGATCTGATCCCATTAGAATAAGAAGCTTTGACGGGTCTTTGACCGCAGTCACGAAGGAACATGTGAGTTATAAGGAGCTTTGAGGAAACCTTTCGATGAGAACTCATAACGCGAGAGAAATTCGTAAGAGGAGTACAATTATTCAGTGGCTAATCATGAAACTCGTCAAATCTCTACAATAGCAAGTCTATCACTCTACGTCCGTCTAGTCTTAAGTAGTAATGCGAAGTAAAAGAATTTAATAAGCAAGTGATAACCCAAATAGTACAGTTATAGCATGGCGTGAACCTGAGTTTACCCGGACAATAACATGAATGTAGCTACTTGCGGACTCTCGTCACCTCGTGCGTACGTAGCCCCCGCAATAGGTAGCACATATCAATTACAACACATAAGGGGTAGTTTCCGCCTCACAGAGTTAGACATGAGACTTACCTCACTCCAAAGTTTCATAACCAGCTCCAACGCCGCTCTAACACCTCAAGCCGGTGCCCGTCGTTCCAAAACTACTCAATCAATGTGCAAATCCATAAATATATACTCTAATACTCATTATAAATCAAATTATAACAATTTCAAACTCCGTTCGAAAAATCGATAAAGCCGACCCTCGGCGCCACGTGCCCGGATTCCGAAAATGTTAGAAGATAAATATTGCCCATAACATTACTAACTCAAATATATAATTTATTCCAAATTCCATGTCCAATTTCGCGGTCAAAATCCAAAATTACAAATTTCTAGGTTTTCTTCAAAATCTCACAATTTCCACCAAATTTTCATGTTCAAATCCATATATGGTTCATGTATTTAACTTAAAATGTGAAGGAATCACTTACCTAGTGGAGGATGATGAAAAATCCCCTTCAAAAATCGCCTCAAGCTCGGCTCCAATGGAAGATTTGAGATAAAATGAGCCAAACCCCGTTACTTGCAACTTATACATTGCTCAGGCGACCCGTCATCGCGAACGCGACACCGCCCTCGCGTCTGCGAAGCTTAGCAAGCCCAGGCCCAGAAATACTTCTTCGCGAAAGCGGCAAGCCCCTCGCGTTAGCGAAGCACAATCTGCCTCAGCCCCCCAGTTCCTCTTCGCGAACGCGAGATAGGGCCCGCGAACACCAAGCTTTACCAGCAAGCCCTTCGCGAAAGCGTTTGCCCACTCGCGAACGCATAGAACAAAAGGGCCCAATCCAACTTCCTTCTTCGCGAATACATGAGGCCCTTCGCATTCGCAAAGAACAACACCAGCACCAACAAATCACCAACGGCAGCTCAACCAAAAGTGGTCCGGAACTACCCCAAAACACACTTGAGGCCCCCGGGACCCCATCCAATCAAACAACCAGTCCCACAACATAACACAAACTTGCTCGAGGCCTCAAATCACATCAAACAACGACAAATCTACAAGTTGTGCATCGATTCAAGCTTAATGAACCATTGAGCTCCTAACTTCCACATTCGATGCCGGAACCTATCAAATCATGTCCGATTGACCTCAAATTTTGAGCACCAGTCACATTTGACATTACGTACCTACTCCAACTTGCGGAATCGAAATCCGACCGCGATATCAAAAAGTCTGCTCCCGGTCAAACTTCCAAAAATCCCCAACTTCTAACTTTCGTCAAATGACCCCAAAATGACTTGCGGACCTCCAAATCCACATCCGGACGCGCTCCTAAGACCATAATCACCATATAGAGCTATTCCCAGGCTCAGAATTCTGGACGGACATCGATAACATTAAAATACACTTCAACCCAAATTTATGAAATTCTTCCAAAATGCCAACTTTCCATAATAGGCGCCGAAACGCTCCCGGTTCATCCAAAACCCGATCCGCACATACGCCCAAGTCCAAAATTGTCATACGAACCTATTGGAACCTTCAAATCCCGATTTCGAGGTCATTTACTCAAAAGTCAAACCTTAGTCAATTCTTCCAACTTAAAGCTTCCAAAATTAGAATTTTCTTTCCAAATCAACTCCGAATTTTCCGAAATTCAATTCCGATCACGTGTACAAGTCATAATACCTGAAGTGAAGTTACTCAAGGCCTCAAACTGCCGAACGACGCACTAGAGCTCAAAACGACCGGTTGGGTCGTTACATTCTCTTCCACTTAAACATACGTTCGTCTTCGAATGTGCTAAGAACTGCTCCGGAGTTATCCAGAATCACTGTTTAACACCTCGTGCATCTACCCGGGCCACCACAACCCAGTTTAGCACATTAGCTCGAACGAGACTGAAGATCCTTCCTGCTACCTTAGCTAACAAGCTTTAGATCCAAATTCTAACGTCCTGAGTTTCTCCACGATACAATATTCTAACACATGAACACTGTATTAATCACCAGACATTGAACCTAACGTGACCATGCTCCTCCGCTGAAATCACACCATGCACCACATAACTCATTTGCCCAAGACAATCTCCCCTAAGCACAATGGTTGAAATTTCCACTGACCCAAAGCCCGTAGTATACCTCATAACATATATAAGCCCTGTTTCAACTCTCACAATACTGCCACGACGGAAGAGATTTGTAGAAACTCATAACCATATGCCGAATCACAAATCATGGAGTCTCTCCTCCTGATTCTGAACTGAACAACGATATTTGCTCTTTAATATACCTTACATAAATCTGATCGCACTGATCGCAAGCCCAATAATATCGCATCACCCAGTGCAAGCTGCTCGGGCAATAAGCACCTCAGACACTGCCAAAAGTCTCATATGATACCACAATGTGCCAACCCGCTATAAACTCGAATGTGATAGATAAGGAAAAATGAACTTTGGAAAAAACTACTCAACCCACGTAACTAATTAAACAACCGAAAAGATGTTATGAACCTTCCTCAGAAAATGAGAAACAAAACACACAAGAATATATATAGGGAACTGTACTCCACATCAAACTGTTGCGGTGTGCAAACTGATCCACACATGATATTGTTGGGGCGTGCAACCCGATCCAACCATGATACTGGTGGCGGCATTCCACCCGATACAAACATACCCGTGGTGGCAGTGTGCCACCCAATCCAAATATAATAATCTATAAGGAAATACCTACCGAGCCAGAATGTTCATACCTACAAAATACCCGAATGCTGACCACAAGCATGCCAATTGTATAATATCATCCCCGGGGAGACAGATAGCGCCATACGTTACAAAACTCAAGCACGAGTAAGGTGCAATAAATGACCTGCATCTCGAGAGCCATCATATTCTCACAACACCACAAATTACATGTGATCTTGATACGAGTGCGAATAATCATACTGTCTCACAAACCACATGTCACAATAGAGATTACACAGAATAGTTGACGATAGAAATAACATTTAAGGCCCGAAGACCCCTCCGTAAGCAACGCTATGTTGAAATGAATATATCCGGGCTGATTTAGAGTGCAAATTCACATCTAGATCCATTCATGGACATCAAGCCAATTCTGATCATACCACACTAGGCTAATAACCTTCCAAGGATGCACAACAACCCTACTCATGACACATAAGAACAACCGTTCAATCCAAAACAAACTTCCACAGTTCACAACAAAGTGAATAGAGTGCCTCCCAGGCCTAAGCTCTCACATTAGCGATAGTACCATAATATCCATACTTAGTTTCAATCTTCAATCAATCAAGTGACTACATGTCATACTCATACAATCTCCCCAGGGGATACGCTCCCATGACCATCCGCACTAGGTAACAAAGTCTGCATATCCATACCACCAGCCATACAATGCTATAAAGCGAATTGAGAATCCGCAAATCAGTACACAAAGCCTCTTACACATGACACCGATCTCAGGTGATGCTAAATACAATACTAGCTTACTCTAAACATCTGAATTCTTTCCTGCTCATCCGAGCTCGTAATATTCTTGTCTACACCGAACCGCAACCTTGATCCTCAACTTCTAATTCCCATGCCGCTCACTGCACCTAATATGCCAATACGTGAGAGTACAAGAATCCCATCATAACTCCTGAACCACTAATAGAATAAACACTCCATTATATAGAAACCTTTCACTTAACTCATTTCAGGAGAACCATTGCAACACACGACTGAATTCACATAACTGCAGAAAATACAATCCTCAAGTAGTGGTCTAAACCACCATAACTCTTCCGGGATCCATCTACATATAACATGCCATTATAATCGAATACCTCCAAATAAATCAAATTACAACAGCCGTCAAGCCTTGCACATACCGCCACAAATCACCTGCATAACTTAACACGCTGAAGGAACTGATCATTGCCACCATCATGCCGATTCACCATTGCCAACCAAACCAACTTCTTCTAATTTACTCTGGACTTGCCTTAGGAATAATAATAGCTCCATTCGAAATATAACGAACCCAATCTGCACTCATCCTGAGTGACCCTATTTCTCGAGACCACGTTGCCTCAAAACCTACGAACTAACTCATACCCTCCTTGTGCGCACATTCGCATCTTCAACTGGTACACCCATTCTGATAAATCCTCTATGAATCCGAAGTTATTTTCTCCCATTCCTCCAACGCTACACCGCAGATCGATGATAACATAGAATACTCCAAGCCCCTTTCACAATCCACTACAAAAGCTCGATACTTAACCATACAAAGGACCCGAAATCATTAGGCACCGCACTTTAATTTTTGAACCCACTAGGACCGTTGTTGAGAGTCACCCACTCTAACTTGTTCTCAAATATAATCAAACTCCAAGGCCCTGCTACCACATGACCATCCTCTCAAAGAAGCAACCGGCTGAATTCCTTTCCTTATACATCACATCCACACGAAACATAGACTCTGAGTCTTCCCAAAACATGAACATGAACTGATAAGGTCAAATATAGCACACATTCCTCAAATTCTTTGCTCAAATTACCACTAATGTTTTCTTTCCTTAGTCGTAATAACCCACCAATACACCGATAACCAGAAACCGCACAAGTAGACAACCACGCAATCCAATCATAGACGGTGGGGCTCTCCCACTTAGCTTGAAGCTATAATTACATAACCCTTGGACCCACCAAGATTCCTTCTTCCCCATTGACATCAGCTGAAAGTCCAACAATACATTTCAAACTCGAAATCATGTTGCATCTAAATAAAATCCGTGGACCTAGTCACTGTCCACCATGAATTCCTAAATGGCTCCAAACTTTCCTCAAGTCGTGTGGCTATCCTACCACACAACCCATATGCTACTCCTACACTCTCCCACTTTGGTTAAACCCTCTTCTTTAAGCAACTCCTCGACTTCTGCTTTTCAAATTTGACCTTCTAGCAATTCAACCATCGCAAAACAATTCCCACATGTCCTTCCTCGTCCTTAGCTGCCCAATTGTTGCCTCAAATCTGAATCCATCTCTGTAACACTTGAGCTAATAAATTGCCACCAACTCCAAACCTTCTAGAAGATCATCCTTCTCGAGCCATCAACATTAGAAATACCTATTTGATTTCGAAATCGCTACACTCCGCCAACTCGGACAACCGCTTCTCTAGCACCATTTCACACTACCCTGCCCCGAAGGCAAATTGATGAAGACCATAACACCACATCACAATTGGCAATTCTACCATGCTCAAAAATACCAAGTCTCGTTACTCCATTATCCCAAACTTGAACATTCACAGTCTGATTGCCTTTCTTCCGCTGGAAATAAAATGTTGAACCTCTGAATCATGCATTGAGAAAATACCTCCTTTCAAGTCATTCACTGCCCTGACACAAAGACAAGCACCCTACCATTACACTAACACTGAGCGATAACAACGTCTGAACATCGTAGCAACCTACACGTAGCCTTGAAACCATCGAAAATACAGTTATTGAGCTGAAATAACAGAACCTCCTTCCACAAGAAGACGATAATAACCTGCTTGAATGCGCTGGGAGAAACACCTTGCTCCCCATCTGTAGTACCACTGCAACTCCTCGATGCCCAAATGACATGAGCGGTGAATATCGTATAAGAATGAGTAGGAAGGATATAAAGGCATAAGCCTCAAAGGAAATCAAATCAGACGATGAGGAATCAAGAAGGGAAGTGCTCCTAACAGCCCTGTAGCCTCTCTAAGATAAGTACAGACGTCTCTGTACCAATCCGCAAGACTCTACTATACTTGTTCATGACTCGTAAGACCTAAGTCAACCTAATGCTCTGATACCAAGCTGTCATGACCCAAAATCCACTAGAGGTCGTGATGGCGCCTAACATCGCTGTCAGGCAAGCCAGCAGTGAATGTTTTACTTAATTACTCATTTTAGTATTTTGAAATCATAATTTTCATCAATTAAATAATAAGAAATAGAATTTATAGGGTTACTGATAATATTTTCACAACTACAATAAAGGACAACCCATAAGCATTCCCAAAACCCGGTGTCACAAGTGCATGAGCATCGACTAGGAAATAAAATAAAATACAACATCTGTTTGAGATACAAATTAGACAGGAGAATACAAATAACTCTGATGGAGACTCTGCAGGCTGCGGATCGTAACATGAAATGCAGCTTACGGTAAGTCCCCTCAATAGCCGCGCCTCAGCGCCCAAGAGATCACCAGACATATATGTACCTGCACAAAAATGTGCAGCAAGTGTAGCATGAGCATGTAAATCAACGCGTACTAAGTAAGTATCTAGCCTAACCCAGAGAAGTAGTGACGAGGGGTAGACATTAACACTTACTAGTGGTTCAATAAGACAGATACAGTAAGCAGTAAACCAATATGGGGTAGAGTAAATAAACAAATTTAAACAAGTGTAAATACGTGATACTGTCCTCCTCTCTACAATAGACTCAAGCTCTCAATTAGCAATTACCTCCTCAACTGAAGCATATATATATATAATGGACCTCACCAGATTGGTCGTTATAATTCAAATCAGGAAACTCACTAGATAGGTTGTCATAATTCAAATCGGGAAGACTCATAGATACACTGACTTCTTGTCAGATATTACGCACGATTTCCAATAGAGTATTTTATAGAAATGCCGAGGTGCACGGCCCGATCCCATCATAATCTGTGCAGTGCCGAGGGTCGAACGGCTCGAACCATAGATACATTTATTATTTAGCCGAGGCGAATGACCTGCTCCCATGAGAGTGTGGTACATAATCATGCCGAGGCGAACTTCCCGATTCCATTAGAATAAGAAGCTTTGACGGGTGAGTTATAAGGAGCTTTGAGGAAACTTTTCGATGAGAACGCATAAAGCGAAAGAAATTCGTAAGAGGAATACAATTATTCTGCAGCTAATCATAAAACTCATCAAATATTTACAATAGCAAGTCTATCACTCTATTTTCGTTTAGTCTCAAGTAGTAATACGAAGTAAAAGAATTTAATAAGCGAGTGATAACCCAAATAGTAAAGTTATAGCATGGCGTGAACCTGAGTCTACCCGGACAATAACATGAATGTAGCTACGTGCGGACTCTTGTCACCTCATGCGTACATAGCCCCCGCAACAGGTAGCACATATCAATTACAACACCTAGGGGTAGTTTCCCCCTCACAGAGTTAGACATGAGACTTACCTCGCTCCAGAGTTTCATAACCAGCTCCAACGCCGCTCTAACACCTCAAGCCGGTGCCGGTCGTTCCAAAACTAATCAATCAATTTGCAAATCCATAAATATATACTCTAATACTCATTATAAATCAAATTATAACAATTTCCAACTCCGTTCGAAATATCGATAAAGCCGACCCTTGGGCTCACGTGCTCGAATTTCGAAAATTTTCGAAGATAAACATTACCCATAACATTACTAACTCAAATATACAATTTATTCCAAATTCTATGTCCAATTTCGTGGTCAAAATCCAAAATTACAAATTGTTAGGTTTTCTTCAAAATCTCACAATTTCCACCAAAGTTTCATGTTCAAATTCATATATGGTTCATGTATTTAACTTAAAATGTGAAGGAATCACTTACCTAGTGGAGGATGATGAAAAAGCCCCTTCAAAAATCACCCCAAGATCGGCTCCAATGGAAGATTTGAGATAGCCAAAATCCGTTTCTTACAACTTATACATTGCCCATGCGACCCTTCATCGCGAACGCGGCACTGCCCTCGCGTCCGCGAGGTTCAGCAAGCCCACGCCCAGAAATACTTCTTCGCGAATGCGTCAAGCCCCTCGCGTTCGCGAAGCACAGTCTGCCTCAGCCCCCAGTTCCACTACGCGTACGCGAGACAGGGCCCGCGAACGCGAAGCTTTACCAGCTAGCACCAGCAAACAAGCAACATCTGTTAAACCAAAAGTGGCCCGGAAGCATCCCGAAACACACCCGAGGCCGCCAGGACCCCATCCAATCATACCAACCAGTCCCATAACATAACACAAACTTTCTTGAGGCCTCAAATCACATCAAATAACGGAAAATCTACAAGTTGCGCATCGATTCAAGCTTAATGAACCATTGAGCTCCTAGCTTCCACATTCGTTGCCGAAACCTATCAAATCACGTCTGATTGACCTCAAAGTTTGCACACAAGTCACATTTGACATTACGGACCTACTCCAACTTCCAAAATCGTAATCCGACCACTATATCAAAAATTCCCCTCCCGGTTAAACTTCCAAAAACTCCCAACTTCCAACTTTCGCCAAATGACCCCAAAATGATCTACAGACCTCCAAATCGACATCCGGACGCGCTCCTAAGACTAGAATCACCATATGGAGCTATTCCTAGGCTCAGAATTCCAAACAGACATCGATAACATTAAAATACACTTCAACCCACATTTATGAAATTCTTCCAAATGCCAACTTTCCATAATAGACGCGGAAACGCTCTCGGGTCATCAAAAACCCAATCCGGACATACGCCCAAGTCCAAAATCATCATATGAACCTGTTGGAACCTTTAAATATCAATTCTAAGGTTGTTTACTCAAAATTCAAACATTAGTCAATTCTTCCAACTTAAAGCTTCCGAAATTAGATTTTTCTTTCCAAATCAACTTTGAATTTCCCGAAATTCAATTCCGATCATGTGTACAAGTCATAATACCTGAAGTGAAGTTACTCAAGGTCTCAAACCATCAAACGATGCACTAGAGCTCAAAACAACCGGTCGGGTCGTTACAGAGGGTATGAGATGGTTCATGAGTATTGAGACGATGTGGTTTCGTGATGTAGGTCACTCGGGATGAGTGCGGATTTGTTTTATTACTTTTTGAAATGGAGATATTATTATTTATTAGGCAAGTAGAGAGTAAATTTGAAGAAGTTGGGTCGGCTAGTAATGGTTGAATCAGCATGGCTGTGGCAATGATCATTTCCTTCAATGTGTAAAGTTATACGTGTGGTTTATGGTTGTACGCACGGGCTTGACAGCTACCACAACTTGATTGATTTGGGAGGTTTTTGATTCAAATAGCCTTGTGGTGTAAATGGATTCCAGAGGAGTCATAGCGGTTTAGATCACGGATTGAGGTTGTATTTTTTGATCTTTGGGAATTGAGTTGCGTGTTGCATAGGACAATTGGAAATGAGCTAAGTGAACGGTTTCTAGACAATGAGATGTTTATTCTACTGGCAGTTCAGGGGTTATGATGAATTCTTATATTCTCACGTAACGGCGTGAAGGGTGTAGTGAGCGGCATGGAAATTGGAAGTTGAGGATCAAAGTTGCGGTTCGGTGTTGACAAGAATGTCATGTGCTCGGAGGAGCCAAGAAGAATTCGATGTTCAGAGTAATCTGACATTATCCTAGAATGGTGTTCCGTTGGAGGAGCGTTGTGTATTGATTTAAGTGTTCTTGATCTTCTTTACAAAATTAGTACAGTTGGTAGTATGGATGTGCAGACTTGGCTACCCTGGGCGGAAGGTCATGGGAGCGTACCCCATGGGGTAATTGTATGAGTGTGACCTGCTAGACACTTGATGGTTAAATATCAAAACCAAGTACGGAGATTTTTGGTACTATCGTAATGTGAGGGTTTACACCTGGAAGGTGCTCTATTCCTTTGGTTGTGAACTGTGGGGGTTATTCCGGATTGAGACGGCTTGATTATGCGCATGTGTGTTGAGGTCCCGTGTAGCCTGTGGTGTCATATGAGCAGGATGGCTCTCGAGATGCAGGTCATTTATCACACCTTAGTCGTGCTTGGGTTTTGTGGCATATTGCGCTATCCGTCTCCCTAGAGTTGTATTTTTGCACTTGGCGTGCTTGTGGCCGATATTCAGTATTTCATTGGTAGAAGCATTATGGCTTGAGGGGTATGTCCTTATTTATTGTTGTGAGTGGATCGGGTTGTATTCCACAATGGTATCATGTTTGGATCGTATTGCACGCCGCAACAGTGTTATGTTAAGTACGGTTCCCTATATCTATTTGTGCGTATTTCATTTCTAAATATCTAAGAAGGGTTCATAACATCTGTTCGACCGTTTTATTTGTTGCGTGGGCTGGGTAATTCTTTCTCAGAGTTTGTTCCTCCTTATGTGTCATATTTGAGTTGTAGCTGGTCGGCGCATTAATGGCATCATATGAGATCTGACTTAGTGTTTGAGGTGGCTTATTGTCTGAGCAGCTTGTACTGGGTGTGACGAGAATTATTGGACCTGAAATTTGTGCAATTAGATTTATATAAGGTACATTAAAAAGAAAATACCATTATTCAATTCAGAATGAGGTAATGGTTCTTGTCAGGAGGAGAGACTCCATGAATTATTGATTTGGCAGGTGGTTATGCGTTTCTACATGTCTCTTTTGTCATGGAAGTATTGCGAGAGTTGGAAAAGTATTTATATACGTCATGAGATGTATTGCGGGCATCAGATTTGTGAAATTACACCTGTTGTGGTCGGAGGATGTTATTATGGGCATGTGAATTATGCGGGGCATGATGTGATTTCATCAAAAGGTGTACGATCGTGTTTGGGTACGGTGTGTGGTGATTGGTACGGTGTTCCTATGTTGGAATCATGTTTTGTAGAGAAATTCTGAGGTTGGGATTTGGTTCAAATGCTTATTGACTAAATACAAAGGAGGACATTCAGTCCGACTCAAGCTAATGTGCCAAACTTGGTTGTGGTGGCATGGGTAGGTGCACGAAGTGTTAAATAGTGATTTTGGATAACTCCAGAGTAGTCCTCAGCACGTTCGAGGATGAACGTATGTTTAAGTAGGGGAGAATGTAACGACCTGACCGGTCGTTTTGAGCTCTAGCATGTCATTCGGCGGTTTGAGTAGCTTCACTTCGGGTATTATGACTTATACGTGTGGTTGGAATTGAATCTCGGGAAGTTCTAGATTGATTTGGAAGGAAAAATCTAATTTCGGAAGCTTTAAGTTGAAAGAATTGGCTACGGTGTGACTTTTGAGTAAACGACCTCGGAAACGGGATTTGAAGGTTCCAATAGGTTCGTATGATGAATTCGAGAGTTTAAGAATTTCATAAGTTTGGTTTGAAGTGGATTTTTTATGTTATCAATGTCCGTTTGGGGTTCCGAGCCTTGGAATAGCTTCGTTATGTCAATTATGACTTGTGTGCAAAATTTAAAGTCAATCAGACCTGATTTGATAGGCTTCGGAGTCGTATGTTCAAGTTTGAAGTTCTAAAGTTCATTAAGCTTGAATTGGGGTGTGATTAGTGTTTTTAGCATTGTTTGATGTTATTTTAAGTCTCAACTAAGTTCGTACTGTATTTTGGGACGTGTTGGTATATTTGGTTAAGGTCTCGAGGGCCTTGGGTGGATTACAGATGGTTAACGAATTGAATTTGGCCTTATGAAAATGCTGGTGGCAGCATATCTGATGCAATCGCACCTGCAAGGTATTGGCCGCAGGTGCGGAGCTGCAGAAGTGGACAAGAGGGTCGCAGAAGAGGCCAGTCATGATTGGGACTAGGGTCGCAGAAGCGAGCAGGTGGACCACAGAAGCAGAGTCGCACGTGTGGCTAATCTATCACAAAAGCGATTGGCGCGAGTGAGGACTGCTTTGCAGTAGCGGCAATATTTTCGCAGAAGCGAGTCTGCAGATGTGGACCATCTGACCGCAGAAGCGTGAGAATCCACATAAGCGAGGAGGAGCATCGCATTTGCGGAGCCGCAAAAGCGGATAATGGACCGCATATGCGAAAGAATGCTGGGCAGTAAGTTTTTATAAAAAACATGATTTGGCCTATTTTTCTTCCATTTTTCACTTGGTTGGGGCGATTTTGGAGAGCTTCAAGGGGATATTTTCATCAAGCAACACAAGGTAAGTGATTCCCACCTATTACAACTTAATACATGGTTTGTATATGGATTTAAACATGGAAATTAGTAGAAATTTGGGATTTTTGGTAAGAAAACCTAGAATTGATAATTTTTTATTTTGACCACGGTTTTCGAAATGGAATTATGAATAAATTGTATATTCGAGTTAGTAATGTTATGGGTAATATTTATCTTCAAAAATTATCGGAATCCGGGCATGTGGGTCCGAGGGTAGAGTTTTTAGACTTTTCTAGCGGAGTTGGGAATTTGTTTAAATTGGTTAATTATGGGTATTAGAGTATCTTTTGATTGGTTTACACATTGTTTGAATAGTTTTGGATCGACGGGCTTTGGTTTGAGGGGCGTTGGAGCCGGTTATAGAACTTCAGAGCGAGGTAAGTCTCATGTCTAAATCTGTGAGGGGAAAACTACCCCTAGGTGATGTATTTGTTATGTGTTACTTATTGCGGGGGCTACGTACGCACCAGGTGATGAGAGTCCGTGCATAGCTAGATTCATGTTATGTACAGGTAGACTTAGGTTCCTGCCATGCTATAACTGTACTATTTGAGTTGTCTCTTGCCTATTAAATTCCTCTATTTTACATTACGACTTGAGACTAGATTTGCGTAGAGTGATAGACTTGCTATTGTAGAGATTTGACGTGCTTCATGATAAGCCGCGGATTTAAACTGTACTCTCCTTACGAAATTCTCCCGCGTTATGTGTTCTCATCGAAATGTTCCCTCAACAATCTAGAACTCCCACGACTATTCGTGAGTGGGGTCGAGGACCAGTCAAACCTTCTTATTCTAATGAGATCGGGCCGTTCACCTTGTCAGGATAGATACATCTATGGTTCGTTCCGTTCGACCCTTGGTAGTGTGCACACTATGATGGATCGGGCCGTATGCCTTGGCAGGATTTATGTACCATACTCTTATGGGAGCGGGTCGTTCGCCTCGTCAATAAAATAGATGTATCTATGGTTTGGAAATGTTATGATGGATCGGGCCGTACACCTTGGCATTTCTATAAAATACTCTTATGAAATCGTGCGTAATAATTGGGGAGGTAGCTACTAGCTGAGAGTTTGAGTTACTGCTGAGAGGAGAATTGTACCACGTATTATGCTTGTTACTTCGTTTATTTCCTCTAATTTACAATTGTTTACTTCTACTGTATTTGTATTGGACCACTAGTAAGTGTCGATGTTGATCCCTCGTCACTCTACTTATCTTGGGTTAGGCTAGATACTTACTGAGTACGCATTGATTTACATACTCATACTACACTTGCTGCACTTTTTGTGCAGGTACACATATGTCTGGTGGTCTTTGGGCGCAAAGGCTCGGCCATTTTGGGGACTTCACCGTGAGCTACATTCCATAGATCCACAGCCTGCAGAGTCTCCATCAGAGTTATTTATATTTTTCTGTCTAACTTGTATTCCAGACAGATGTTGTATTTTATTATATTTCCTAGTTGATACTCATGCACTTGCGACATCGGGTTTTGGGGGTTCCTACGGGTTGTTCACTATTTTAGTTTGCATAAATGCTATTTCACACTATTTCATTAATAAAAAATATGATTTTAAGGTACTAGAATGAGTAATTAAATTGACTAATCACTATTGGCTTGCCTAACGTATTAGGCGCAATCGCGACCACTAGTGGATTTTGGATCGTGACATACTCATTATATCTAAATTATACACTTAATATGCAAGTGTTAGAAACATTGATATAACGAAGGTTGGTCATAAATTTGGAGAGTTTCCTTCTAAAGTGAAATCTAACATTTGCATCTGACAAGTGAGGCTTGCTCAGTTGCTAAAACACCTTCACCTAAGATCGTTAGGTCCTGGGTTTGAGTCATGTTGGAGGAGAAGTGTGAAAATACTATAGATCCTCCTAAATTTGGGAGGAAAAGAAATAAAAATAAAAATAAACCTTTGCATCTATCTTCTTTAGCAGGACGGTTTGCTTGAGTGTCAAAACCAAGTGGTGGTTGTGCTTCCTTGACTTATCGAACCAGCGTATGCCCATTCCTCTCTGGTGATTCGATTCAGTCAACGATTTCTGACACAAGATAGATAAATAGATAGGAGAGTGATTTCCAAGACGAACATTGAAAGAAATAATAGATAGATCATCTTTGTTCAGGAAAAGAATCATTTATTATATTGCCTTATGCATGTGTTTACCCAAAAAATGGATAGAGTTGAATTTGTATGTAGTTCTAAGGGTATGTGGTATAACTTAACACAAATGGTAAGGATAAATAGAAAATATCAAATACGGATTGTAAAGAATGAAAAATAAACAAGGTTGGAAAGAAGATGATTTAAGGACTAAGCAAGATGAATCAATCTATGAAGCTAAAAAGAATAACTCTTCAATATAGGAGTGCATGGTATTTGAGTTACAATGTAAGCAAAAAACTTTCCCTTTACAGAAATGTAGCCATCCTCTTTATAGTGGAGGATCCTACTTTAGATATAATTAAAAATATATAGTGGGGAACCCATGATAAATCAGCTTTTCCCTAATTCCCGCCGAGATTCTCTCTCTTAGTGCGGTTGCAACGACTCTTGTGTGTGAGCTCGAGCTTGATCAGACTCGATGTTGGTCGGTATTGTTTTTAGAGCTCGATGCGTATTTGAGCTCGATGCCGACTCGGGGTCTATTAATGACTCGGGCTCGATATCGGTTGGCCTTTGCCCCTTAAGCTCGATTCCATAACATCTCATCGTAGTTCTATTCGGACTCGAGCTCGATAATGACTTCGAACTCGGTGTTTGACCTGTGCCTGAAATCTGAAGCTCGTTCGTGCCATCTTCTGAACCCATCTCGATATTATGAAGTCTTCCTTTGGTCCATTATGATCCCATCTCGATCAATCGTACGAAGACCGAAATTAATTTCGACCGTATACAACATGTTTAGAACAAAATAAAATTTGTAGGTTTTGGGAAAATGCTACCGAAGTGCATAGAATATGAAATGTGTCACACCAGTTTTTACCCCAAAAGATATATGTTATAGATTGTGTGGGTTAAAGAGTTTTTCCAATTAAAGTGACAATCTTTTATAGGGATTATATTATTTACAGAGTCACCACTTGGAATTGAGTTTAAGGTGTTCCAAGTCAACTTTTATTTGAATATCCCTAGTCAAAGAAGGTTGACTCTTTTTATTATTGGTCTACGAAAATAGGAGACTGGGTAAGAAATTATGTTGACCAGGGAGATGGTGTGAGGCACTCCCCGAATCACGTAGTTCCAGCACAGTCACTTTATTGACTACAACTTGGTTTGAACTAATTTTGGACAAATTGTGATTTATATGATTTTCATGTTTCGCCTATATATGCATTTAGTGCTTGATTATTAAGATTATTTAAAGTATGTTTTTAATAATAAGATGTCATAACCACACTACGCAAGCGAATGCGTGATCCAGAAGAAATTTATTAATTTTGACATAATAGCGCTACGCAAGCGAATCCATAGTCACGACAAAGGATTATTAGCACGTTATTACTTTTGGAAAAATTACTACATCTGAGAAAATAATTTTGTAATTTATTAAATTTCAACTACCACTAATTTCTCAATGGCTCGATAGGATATGCACTGACGTTTGCATCGAGCCCGACCATAACATACATGGTAGATGTCCCGTCAGTTTAGTTTACCAAGGCATTTAATGCGTGTCAGACTGTGGTCGGCCACCACTGATATTGAACCGCCATTGCTTCAATCTATAAATTGCCCTTCCTTTTACCATTTATCATTTTTACATCTTCTATCTTCCAAATTTTCCAAGTTCATTTTCGTATCTTCTTGTTCAATAATCGAGAGGCACCTCAAACAGCTAAAGAAAGATTGCAATTGTGAGAACAAAGAAATAGTAATCCCGTCTTCTGACAAAGATATCACCTCTTACGTGAAAGGGTTTTTTAAGTGTGCATACTTACCATTTTACGTTAGGTCCCCTCGACCCCGTTATTATTGATTTCTGCCATCAATACCAAATAACCCTAGGCCAGATCCATTCTTCTTTTTGGCGGATCATTATTTTGATTTGATACTTCGTGAACAATATCGAGGGGATGCCTTTCACCCTCGACCATCTCATCTGATTGTACTATCCTCGCTTTTTCGAGGCGGGTTAATAAAACTACAGTGTCGGGCTACCAAGGTTCTATTCTCAGGCATAGACGAGGACAAGGATCGAGGCTGGATGGGCAAGTTCGTTCGAGTAAGGACTTCGGACCTGATTCTGACTGAAAAGATGCCTTTTTCCGAGGAGTGAAACATGAAGCGTAAGTGTAATTCTGATGTTATATCCTACTATTTTGCCCTTTCATTTATTTTCTCACCTATATCCCCTTTTTTTGATTCAGCGGTTCCCTCAAGAACTGGGTACGAGATCTGGCTTCGACCTCCACATACGCCGAGCGCTCATGGCGTAAATTGTCAAAGGGATGATGGGAGGCCAAAAATCATGGTAAGCCCCTTTCTCGTATTTTTGGTAGTTCGAACGAGATGCTTTCTATATACTTCAATAAAGTTTCCTGTATATAGGTGTGGGAAAAGATACGGTTTTGAGGCCCTCGTTCGTCGAGGAAGAGGCTTCGGCCTCTGTTCCAAAGCCGGTGAAGGATAATAAGAGAAAAAGGGCCTCTGCTTCCGAAGATCCAATACCGAAGATGAGGATGGCTCGTAAGCCAAGGAAGAGTACCATTCCTTTGACCATAGAATCAGTTATGCGTCTAAGGGATGAAGATGACAAAGAAAAAGAAAATGACGGGTCCATGCTGGCGGCCCGAATGAAGAAAAACATTGATGCCCCAAAGGCAGATGAATCGATGGTGATTTATAAGGCTCCGCCGCGGACCGAGGAGATATCGGAGGAAGGCTCGAGCAAAGTCCTCGAGTCATTAGAGATCAAGGATGCTTCCTACTGAAGTCAACAAATAGGGGGAACATCAGAAGGGGCCGGTCTTGAAGCTCTCCGAACTGAGGAGAACGCCCCAAGCGAGTCACTTGGGGAAATAGTAATCGGAGATTCGCCCACTCTCCCTGCCTTTTCTGAAGGGGCTATTTGGGAAGCCCAAGATTTAGGAGCCCTCAAGATGAGCCGGTCTCATGAAGGACAGGACCCCTTCTGTGATTTGTTTACTGGGGTTGAGGACGCTGCTGGCCCAAGTGATGTGTCGGGCCTTCTCTGTGTAGTGCAGCTAGCTCTGAATCAGGTAAGCTCTTAACTCTCTTTATTGATATTAATTTTTATGTTTTGCTATTCCTTTCTAACTTCTTTTCTTATTTCTTCGCAGGCCGTGGCGGTTCATCGAGAAGCATGTTCTCGGTCTCAAGCTGAGCTGCATCGGTTCAAGACCGACCTCCGACGAGTTACAGAGGAGAGGAATACCCTTAAACTCCTTTCCGGGCAAAGGGAAGAAGAAATCAAAGGTCTTCGAGCTGAGTTGGCCAAGGCTCATCAAGACCAGACCGAACTGACCGAGCAGGTATTGATAATATTATGAACTTATGGGCTTGATTCATGATTGGAGGGTAATATTTCGATCTCACAGCTGCAGCAGAAACTTGAGACGATCGGGCAGCTTCGTGAGGAAGTTGATACAATAGGGGAGGGGACTATAGGATGGAAAGATGGCGTGGACCGTCTTGCTGCAGAAAACGAAACTGTTCAGGTCCAATTGTCATCGACTGCAAGCCAACTATAAGGCATGAAGGAGAAGAGCATGGTTCAAGCGAGAAGAATAGAGGAACTCCAGGCTCGGTTGGCCTCCGAGCTTGCTAAGGCCAAATATGATGTTGAAAAAGCAAAGTACTATACGGATGCATTAGTGGCCGTCTATCGGGCAGATGCTGAAGCTACTCAAGTACAAGCAAGAGAGACAGCCGAGATTGCCAACACCCGAGCACATTGGGTTGCTGAACTTACTAAGTGCCGATCTCGGAGGGAGACCCTTGAGGAGATCCATGCTTGAGGTTTCGATCTTACTGAAGAGATAAAAAGTGCTAAAGAGCTCGAGGTCGATGCTGAAGCCTTGGCTTCCGATGATGACGACGATGTTGATGATGACGATGATGGAAGTAAGAGCGGGTCCGAGAGCGGGGAGGTGTCCGATGGAGAAGAGACCGCTCCCGGAGATAACCAAGAAACTTAGCCCTTCGTTTCCATTCTGGACGTTGTAAACAATCATGTAAACAATCTTGTATACATATATAAATATCTTTTCTTTTCCCGACTTGCCTCTATTTTATTTCCTGCCTTGTGAAGATTTTATATTATTCATGCCTTATGAATGTTTTCATAAGGCTTTAGGCAATTTGATCAAATTTAGACTTTGTAGCCTTTATAACCGAGTGAACGCTTACTCAATCTTGAAATAAGGAAGCCCATAGGCTTAGTAGTCGAGTTGAGTGATTTCTTTAACTTGAAGTAATACAGCCCGTAGGCTTATTAGTCGAGTGAGTGATTGCTCAAACTCGAGATGATATAGCCCGTAGGCTTATTAGTCGAGTGAGTGATTTGAACTCGAAATAATGTAGCCCGCAGGCTTAATGGTAGAGTGAGTGTTTTCGAACTCGAAGTAATGTAGCCCGTAGGCTTAATGGTCGAGCGAGTGCTTTCAAACTCGAGGTAATGTAACCCGTAGGTTTTAATGGTCAAGTGAGTGATAGCTCAAATTCGAGATGATGTAGCCCGTAGGCTTATTGGTCGAGTGAATGTTTGCTCGAACTCAAAATAAGAGTAGCCCGTAGGCTTAGTAGTCGAGGTAGAGTGATTTCGAACTCGAAGTAATGTATCTCGTAGACTTAATGGTCGAGTGAGTGATTGCTCAAACTTGAGATAATGTAGCCCGTAGGCTTATTAGTTGAGTGAGTGATTCAACCTCGAATTAATGTAGCTCGTAGGCTTAATGGTCGAGTGAGTGCTTGCTCGAACTCGATATAAAGGTAGCCCGTAGGCTTAGTAGGCGAGTGAGTGATTTCGAACTCGAAGTAATGTAGCTCGTAAGCTTAATGGTCGAGTGAGTGATTTCTCAAACTTGAGATGATGTAGCCCGTAGGCTTAATGGTTGAGTAAGTGATTGCTCAAACTCAAGATGATGTAGCCCGTAGTCTTATAAGTCGAGTGAGTGATTCGAACTCGAAGTAATGTAGCCCGTAGGCTTAATAGTCGAGTGAGTGCTTGCTCGAACTCGTAATAAAAGTAACCCATAGGCTTAGTAGTCGAGTGATTGATTTGAACTCGTAGTAATGTAGCCTGTAGGCATAATGGTCGAGTGAGTGCTTGCTCGAACTCGAAATAAAAGTAGCCCATAGGCTTAGTAGTCGAGTGAGTGATTCGAACTCGAAGTAATGTAGCCCGTAGACTAAATGGTCGAGTGAGTGCTTTCTCGAACTAGAAATAAAGGTAGCCCGTAGGCTTAGTAGTCGAGTGACTGATTTCGAACTCGACGTAATGTAGCCCGTAGGCTTAATGGTCGAGTGAGTGGTTGCTCAAACTCGAGATGATGTAGCCCGTAGGCTTATTAGTCGAGTGAGTGATTCGAACTCAAAGTAATATAGCCCGTAGGTGTAATGGTCGAGTGAGTGCTTTCTCGAACTCGAAATAAAAGTAGCCCGTAGGCTTAGTAGTCGAGTGAGTGATTAGAACTCGAAGTAATGTAGCCCGAAGGCTTAATGGTCGAGTGAGTGCTTGCTCGAACTCAAAATAGGGTAGCCCTTGGGCTTCGTAGATAATCCTCGAGTGAGCTAGTATCAAGGTATATGTGTTCGATAATCGAGAGGCACCTCAAACAGATAAAGAAAGATTGCAATTGTGAGAACAAAGAAATAGTAATCCCGTCTTCTGACAAAGATATCACCTCTTACGTGAAAGGGTTTTTTAAGGGTGCATACTTACCCTTTTATGTTAGGTCCCCTTGACCCCGTTATTATTGATTTCTTCTGTCAATTCCAAATAACCCTAGGCCAGATCCATCCTTCTTTTTGGCGGATCACTATTTTGATTCGATACTTCATGAACAATATCGAGGGGATGCCTTTCACCCTCGACCATCTCATCTGATTGTACTATCCTCGCCTTTTTCGAGGCAGGTTAATAAAACTACAGTGTCCGGCTACCAAGGTTCTATTCTCGAGAATAGATGAGGACAAGGATCGAGGCTAGATGGGCAAGTTCGTTCGAGTAAGGACTTCGGACCTGATTCCGACTGAAAAGATGCCTTTTCCCGAGGAGTGAAACATGAAGCGTAGGTGTAATTCTGATGTTATCTCCTACTATTTTTCCCTTTCATTTATTTTCTCACCGATATCCCCTTTTTGTGATTCAGCGGTTCCCTGGATGCCCGGTGCAGTTCTCGATCTCAAGAACTGGGTACGAGATCTGGCTTCGACCTCCACATACGCCGAGCGCTCATGGCGTAAATTATCAAAGGGATGATAGGAGGCCAAAAATCATGGTAAGCCCCTTTCTCGTATTTTTGGTAGTTCGAACGAGATGCTTTCTAAATACTTCAATAAATTTTCCTGTATGTAGGTGTGGGAAAAGATACGGTTTTGAGGCCCTCGTCCGTCGAGAAAGAGGCTTCGGCCTCTGTTCCAAAGCCGGTGAAGGATAAGAAGAGAAAAAGGGCCTCCGCTTCCGAAGATCCAATACCGAAGACGAGGATGGTTCGTAAGCCAAGGAAGAGTACCATTCCTTTGACCATAGAATCAGTTTTGCGTCTAAGGGATGAAGACGACAAAGAAGAAGAAAATGACGGGTCCATGCTGGCGGACCGAATGAAGAAAAGCATTGATGCCCCAAAAGCAAATGAATCGATGGTGATATATAAGGCTCCGCCTCGGACCAAGGAGATATCGGAGGAAGGCTCGAGCAAAGTCCCCGAGTCATTAGAGATCAAGGATGCTTCCTACTTAAGTCAACAAACGGTGGGTACATCGGAAGGGGCCGGTCTTGAAGCTCTCCGAACTGAGGAGAACGCCCCAAGCGAGTCGCTTGGGGAAATAGTAATCGGAGATTCACCCACTCTCCCTGCCTTTTTCGAAGGGGCTATTCGGGAAGCCAAAGATTTAGGAGCCCTCGAGATGAGCCGGTCTCATGAAGGACAGGACACCTTATGTGATTTGTTTACTGGGGTCGAGGACGCTGCTGGCCCTAGTGATGTGTCAGGCCTTCTCTGTGTAGTGCAGCAAGCTCTGAATCGGGTAAGATCTTAACTCTCTTTACTGATATTAATTTTTATGTTTTGCTATTCTTTTCTAACTTCTTTTCTTATTTCTTCGCAGGCCATGGCGGTTCATCGAGAAGCATGTTCTCGGTCTCAAGCTGAGCTGCATCAGTTCGAGACCGACCTCTGACGGGTTACAGAGGAGAGGAATACCCTTAAACTCCTTTTCGGGCAAAGGGAAGAAGAAATCAAAGGTCTTCGAGCTGAGTTGGCCAAGGCTCATCAAGACCAGACCGAACTGACCGAGCAGGTATTGATAATATTATGAACTTATGGGCTTGATTCATGATTGGAGGGTAATATTTCGATCTCACAGCTGCAGCAGAAACTCGAGACGATCGGGCAGCTTCGTGAGGAAGTTGATACAATAAGGGCGGAGACTATAGGATGGAAAGATGGCGTGGACCGTCTTGTTGCAGAAAAGGAAACTGTTCAGGTCCAATTGTCATCGACTGCAAGCCAACTACAAGGCATGAAAGAGAAGAGCATGGTTCAAGCGAGAAGAATAGAGGAACTCGAGGCTCAGTTGGCCTCCGAGCTTGCTAAGGCCAAATCTGATGCTGAAAAAGCAAAGTCCTATACGGATGCATTAGTGGCCGTCTATCGGGCAGATGCTAAAGCTACTCAGGTACAAGCAAGAGAGACAGCCAAGACTGCCAACACCCGAGCACATTGGGTTGCTGAACTTACTGAGTGCCGATCTCGGAGGGAGACCCTTGAGGAGATCCATGCTTGAGGTTTCGATCTTACTGAAGAGATAAAAAGTGCTAAAGAGCTCGAGGTCGATGCTGAAGCCTTGGCTTCCGATGATGACGACGATGATGATGATGATGATGATGGGAGAAAGAGCGGGTCCAAGAGCGGGGAGGAGCCCGATGGAGAAGAGACCGCTCCCGGAGATAACCAAGAAACTTAGCCCTTCGTTTCCATTCTGGACGTTGTAAACAATCATGTAAACAATCTTGTATACATATATAAATATCTTTTCTTTTCCCGACATGCCTCTGTTTTATTTCCTGCCTTGTGAATATTTTATTTTATTCATGCCTTATGAATTTTTTCATAAGGCTTTAGGCAATTTGATCAAATTTAGACATTGTAGCCTTTATAACCGAGTGAGCGCTTACTCAATCTTGAAATAAGGTAGCCCATAGGCTTAGTAGTCGAGTTGGGTGATTTCTTTAACTTGAAGTTATACAGCCCGTTGGCTTATTAGTCGAGTGAGTGATTTGAACTCGAAATAATGTAGCCCGCAGGCTTAATGGTAGAGTGAGTGTTTTCGAACTCGAAGTAATGTAGCCCGTAGACTTAATGGTCGAGCGAGTGCTTTCAAACTCGAGGTAATGTAGCCCGTAGGCTTTAATGGTCAAGTGAGTGATAGCTCAAATTCGAGATGATGTAGCCCGTAGGCTTATTGGTCGAGTGAATGTTTGCTCGAACTCGAAATAAGAGTAGCCCGTAGGCTTAGTAGTCGAGGTAGTGATTTCGAACTCGAAGTAATGTATCCCGTAGACTTAATGGTCGAGTGAGTGATTGCTCAAACTTGAGATGATATAGCCCGTAGGCTTATTAGTTGAGTGAGTGATTCAAACTCGAATTGATGTAGCTCGTAGGCTTAATGGTCGAGTGAGTGCTTGCTCGAACTCGATATAAAGGTAGCCCATAGGCTTAGTAGCCGAGTGAGTGGTTTCGAACTCGAAGTAATGTAGCTCATAAGCTTAATGGTCGAGTGAGTGATTGCTCAAAGTTTAGATGATGTAGCCCGTACGCTTAATAGTTGAGTGAGTGATTGTTCAAACTCGAGATGATGTAGCCCGTAGTCTTATAAGTCGAGTGAGTGATTCGAACTCGAAGTAATGTAGCCCGTAGGCTTAATAGTCGAGTGAGTGCTTGCTCGAACTCGGAATAAAAGTAGCCCATAGGCTTAGTAGTCGAGTGATTGATTCGAACTCGAAGTAATGTAGCCCGTAGGCATAATGGTCGAGTGAGTGCTTGCTCTAACTCGAAATAAAAGTAGCCGGTAGGCTTAGTAGTCGAGTGAGTGATTCGAACTCTAAGTAATGTAGCCCGTAGACTTAATGGTCGAGTGAGTGCTTCTCGAGCTAGAAATAAAGGTAGCCCGTAGGCTTAGTAGTCGAGTGACTGATTTCGAACTCGAAGTAATGTAGCCCGTAGGCTTAATGGTCGAGTGAGTGATTGCTCAAACTCGAGATGATGTAGCCCGTAGGCTTATTAGTCGCGTGAGTGATTCCAACTCGAAGTAATATAGCCCGTATGCTTAATAGTCGAGTGAGTGCCTGCTCGAACTCGGAATAAAAGTATCCTGTAGGCTTAGTAGTCGAGTGAGTCATTTCGAACTCGATGTAATGTAGCCCGTAGGCTTAATGGTCATGTGAGTGGTTGCTCAAACTCGAGATAATGTAGCCCGTAGGCTTATTAGTCGAGTGAGTGATTCGAACTCAAAGTAATGTAGCCCGTAGGTGTAATGGTCGAGTGAGTGATTTCTCGAACTCGAAATAAAAGTAGCCCGTAGTCTTAGTAGTCGAGTGAGTGATTAGAACTCGAAGTAATGTAGCCCGTAGGCTTAATGGTCGAGTGAGTGCTTGCTCGAACTCGAAATAGGGTAGCCCTTGGGCTTCGTAGATAATCCTCGAGTGAGCCAGTATCGAGGTATATACATTCGATAATCGAGATGCACCTCAAACAGCTAAAGAAAGATTGCAATTGTGAGAAAAAAGAAATAGTAATCCCGTCTTCTGAGGAAGATATCACCTCTTACGTGAAAGGGTTTTTTTAGTGTGCATACTTACCCTTTTACGTTAGGCCCCCTCGACCCCGTTATTATTGATTTCTTCCGTCAATACCAAATAACCCTAGGCCATATCCATCCTTCTTTTTGGCGGATCATTATTTTGATTTGATACATCGTGAACATTATCGAGGGGATGCCTTTCACCCTCGACCATCTCATCTGATTGTACTATCCTTGCTTTTTCGAGGCGGGTTAATAAAACTACAGTGTCGGGCTACCAAGGTTCTATTCTCGAGCATAGATGAGGACAAGGATCGAGGCTGGATGGGCAAGTTCGTTCAAGTAAGGACTTCGGACCTGATTCCGACTGAAAAGATGCCTTTTCCCGAGGAGTGAAACATGAAGCGTAAGTGTAATTCTAATGTTATCTCCTACTATTTTGCCCTTTCATTTATTTACTCACCGATATCCCCTTTTTGTGATTCAGCGGTTCCCTGGATGCCCGGTGCAGTTCTCGATCTCAAGAACTGGGTACGAGATCTGGCTTCGACCTCCACATACGCCGAGCGCTCATGGCGTAAATTGTCAAAGGGACGATGGGAGGCCAAAAATCATGGTAAGCCTCTTTCTCGTATTTTTGGTAGTTCGAACGAGATGCCTTCTATATACTTCAATAAATTTTCCTGTATGTAGGTATGGGAAAAGATACGGTTTTGAGGCCCTCGTCCGTCGAGGAAGAGGCTTCGGCCTATGTTCCAAAGCCGGTGAAGGATAATAAGAGAAAAAGTGCCTCCGCTTCTGAAGATCCAATACCGAAGACGAGGATGGCTCGTACGCCAAGGAAGAGTACCATTCCTTTGATCATAGAATCAGTTCTGCGTCTAAGGGATGAAGACGACAAAGAAGAAGAAAATGACGGGTCCGTGCTGGCGGCCCGAATGAAGAAAAGCATTGATGCCCCAAAGGCAAATGAATCGATGGTGATTTATAAGGCTCCCCCTCGGACTGAGGAGATATCGGAGGAAGGCTCGAGCAAAGTCCCCGAGTCATTAGAGATCGAGGATGCTTCCTACTGAAGTCAACAAACGGTGGGTACATCGGAAGGGGTCGGTCTTGAAGCTCTCCGAACTGAGGAGAACGCCCCAAGCGAGTCTCTTGGGGAAATAGTAATCGGAGATTCGCCCACTCTCCCTGCCTTTTCCGAAGGAGAAATTTGGGAAGCCAAAGATTTAGGAGCCCTCGAGATAAGCCGGGCTCATGAAGGACAGGACCCCTTATGTGATTTTTTTACTGGGGTCGAGGACGCTGCTGGCCCTAGTGATGTGTTAGGCCTTCTCTATGTAGTGCAGCAAGCTCTGAATCGGGTAAGCTCTTAACTCTCTTTATTGATATTAATTTTTATGTTTTTCTATTCTTTTCTAACTTCTTTTCTTATTTCTTCGCAGGCCGTGGCGGTTCATCGAGAAGCATGTTCTCGTTCTCAAGCTGAACTGCATCGGTTCGAGACCGACCTCCGACGGGTTACAGAGGAGAGGAATACCCTTAAACTCCTTTTCGGGCAAAGGGAAGAAGAAATCAAAGGTCTTCGAGCTGAGTTGGCCAAAGGTCATCAAGACCAGACCGAACTGACCGAGCAAGTATTGTTAATATTATGAACTTATGGGATTGATTCATGATTGGAGGGTAATATTTCGATCTCACAGCTGCAGCAGAAACTCGAGACGATCGGGCAGCTTCGTGAGGAAGTTGATACAATAAGGGCGGAGACTATAGGATGGAAAGATGGAGTTGACCGTCTTGCTGCAGAAAAGGAAACTGTTCAGGTCCAATTGTCATCGACTGCAAGCCAACTACAAGGCATGAAGGAGAAGAGCATGGTTCAAGCGAGAAGAATAGAGGAACTCGAGGCTCGGCTGGCCTCCGAGCTTGCTAAGGCCAAATCTGATGCCGAAAAAGCAAAGTCCTATACGGATGCATTAGTGGCCGTCTATCGGGCAGATGCTGAAGCTACTCAGGTACAAGTAAGAGAGACAGCCAAGACTGCCAACACCCGAGCACATTGGGTTGTTGAACTTACTAAGTGCCGATCTCGGAGGGAGACCCTTGAGGAGATCCATGCTTGAGGTTTCGATCTTACTGAAGAGATAAAAAGTGCTAAAGAGCTCGAGGTCGATGCTGAAGCCTTGGCTTCCGATGATGACGACGATGATGATGATGACGATGATGGGAGCAAGAGCGGGTCCAAGAGCGGGGAGGAGCCCGATGGAGAAGAGACCGCCCCCAGTGATAACCAAGAAACTTAGCCCTTCGTTTCCATTCTGGACGTTGTAAACAATCATGTAAACAATCTTGTATACATATATAAATATCTTTTCTTTTCCCGACTTGCCTCTGTTTTATTTCCTGCCTTGTGAATATTTTATTTTATTCATGCCTTATGAATGTTTTCATAATGCTTTAGGCAATTTGATCAAATTTAGACTTTGTAGCCTTTATAACCGAGTGAGCGCTTACTCAATCTTGAAATAAGGTAGCCCATAGGCTTAGTAGTCGAGTTGGGTGATTTCTTTAACGTGAAGTAATACAGCCCGTAGGCTTATTAGTCGAGTGAGTGATTGCTTAAACTCGAGATGATATAGCCCGTAGGCTTATTAGTCGAGTGAGTGATTTGAACTCGAAATAATGTAGCCCACAGGCTTAATGGTAGAGTGAGCGTTTTCGAACTCGAAGTAATGTAGCCCGTACGCTTAATGGTCGAGCGAGTGCTTTCAAACTCGAGGTAGTGTAGCCCGTAGGCTTTAATGGTCAAGTGAGTGATAGCTCAAATTCGAGATGATGTAGCCCGTATGCTTATTGGTCGCGTGAATGTTTGCTCGAACTCGAAATAACAGTAGCCCGTAGGCTTAGTAGTCGAGTGAGTGATTTCAAACTCAAAGTAATGTATCCCATAGACTTAATGATCGAGTGAGTGATTGATCAAACTTGAGATGATGTAGCCCGTAGGCTTATTAGTTGAGTGAGTGATTCAAACTCGAATTAATGTAGTTCGTAGGCTTAATGGTCGAGTGAGTGCTTGCTCGAACTCGATATAAAGGTAGCCCGTAGGCTTAGTAGCCGAGTGAGTGATTTCGAACTCGAAGTAATGTAGCTCGTAAGCTTAATGGTCGAGTGAGTGATTGCTCAAAGTTGAGATGATGTAGCCTGTAGGCTTAATGGTTGAGTGAGTGATTGCTCAAACTCGAGATGATGCAGCCCGTAGTCTTATAAGTCGAGTGACTGATTCGAACTCGAAGTAATGTAGCCCGTAGGCTTTATAGCCGAGTGAATGCTTGCTCGAACTCGGAATAAAAGTAGCCCATAGGCTTAGTAGTCGAGTGATTGATTCGAACTCGAAGTAATGTAGCCCGTAGGCATAATGGTCGAGTGAGTGCTTGCTCCAACTCGAAATAAAAGTAGCCCGTAGGCTTAGTAGTCGAGTGAGTGATTTGAACTCTAAGTAATGTAGCCCGTAGACTTAATGGTCGAGTGAGTGCTTCTCGAACTAGAAATAAAGGTAGCCCGTAGGCTTAGTAGTCGAGTGACTAATTTCGAACTCGAAGTAATGTAGCCCGTAGGCTTAATGGTCGAGTGAGTGATTGCTCAAACTTGAGATGATGTAGCCCGTAGGCTTATTAGTCGAGTGAGTGATTCGAACTCGAAGTAATATAGCCCGTAGGCTTAATAGTCGAGTGAGTGCTTGCTCGAACTCGGAATAAAAGTATCCTGTAGGCTTAGTAGTCGAGTGAGTCATTTCGAACTCGATGTAATGTAGCCCGTAGGCTTAATGGTCGTGTGAGTGGTTGCTCAAACTCGAGATGATGTCGCCCGTAGGCTTATTAGTCGAGTGAGTGATTAGAACTCAAAGTAATGTAGCCCGCAAGTGTAATGGTCGAGTGAGTGCTTGCTCGAACTCGAAATAAAAGTAGCTCGTAGGCTTAGTAGTAGAGTGAGTGATTAGAACTCGAAGTAATGTAGCCCGTAGGCTTAATGGTCGAGTGAGTGCTTGCTCGAACTCGAAATAGGGTAGCCCTTGGGCTATGTAGATAGTCCCCGAGTGAGAATGGTTGCTCAAACTCAAGTTGGTGTAGCCCTTGGGCTTTATAGTTGGGTGAGTGTTTCTCGAACTCGTTGATTTACCTTAAGCCTGTTTGCATAATAAATCTCTAAATAGAGGAATATTTCTTGGATATAAGATATCAGTAAAGAAGAAAGTTTTCTTTGTAAGTCATTATACATGTGTTCATGTTTTGCGTCAGGGCTCGGGCCAACTACATGAGCATGGTTCGTTTTGACCATTTGGCTCTTACACTTTTTCCTATTGGAACCCTGTTGTTATGAAGTAACTTTCTTGCATTGAACTTGATATATTTGAGGGGTAATGCCCCCTAGTATTTGAGGTCGATTATAAATAGGCCTCGGATACTGTCGAATTATTTCTAAGTTAGCACGATCAATGGTTGCCTCATTAAAAACCTTGCCGAAAAACCCATTTGGGATAAAACCGGTCTAAGGGATAAAAAGGTGCAACGCGTGCTTTCAGACCTAGGGCTTCGTATTGAAGGATCCATCCTTGTTCCTGATCGGACTTATGCAAGGGTTAGTTTCGAAATATAAACGAATATGGGAGGGTCATACCTTAGCAGTAGAATTGTTTAAGGTGCGACACATTCCAATTGTTTGATAGTTGTTTGCCGTTTATAATACCGAGCTTGTAAGATCCTTTTGCGACGTTTTCGAGAACCTGATTCGGTCCTTCCCAGTTTGGACTCAGTTTTCCTTCGTTTGAATTTCGGGTACTGAGGGTGACTTTCCTTAGCACTAAGTCACCGAGTTTAAAATGGCGAAGCTTGGTTCTTCGATTATAGTATCTTTCGATTCCCTGCTTTTTGGCGGCCAATTGGACGAGAGCAGCTTCTCGTTTTTCATCCAATAATTCGAGACTAGTATTCATAGCCTCATGATTTGACTCTTCTGTTGTATATCGAAACCTGGCACTGGGTTCCCCGACTTCGACTGGAATCAAGACTTCGAAGCCATATACTAAGGAGAAGGGGGTAGCCCCCGTACTAGATTTTGATATTGTTCGATATGCCCAAAGAACTTCGGGTAGGATTTCTCTCCATTTTCCCTTAGTGTCGTTCAACCTTTTCTTTAGGTTTTGAATGATAGTTTTGTTCGTTGATTTGGCTTGTCTATTCCCACTAGGGTGATATAGTGTTGATAATAACCTTTTTATTTTGCGGTCTTCAAGGAATTTCATCACTTTCTGTCGATAAACTGTTTCCTATTGTAACGTACTATTTTGGCAGGTATCCCGAATCGACATATGATATGATCCCAGATAAAGTCTATAACCGCTTTCTCTCTTACTTTCACGAATGCATGTGCTTCAACCCATTTAGAGAAATAGTCAGTCATAAATAAAATGAACTTAGCTTTACCTGGGGCCGATGGAAGAGGGCCGACGATATCCATTCCCCATTTCATGAATGGCCATGGGGATAGGACTGAGTGAAGTTGCTCTCCGAGCTGATGGATCATTGGTGTAAACCTTTAACATTTGTCACATTTTCGAACAAACTCCTTTGCATCTTTGTCCATATCGATCCAATAATACCCTGCCTTAATTATTTTTCGGACTAATGAATCGGCATCGGAGTGATTTCCACCAGCACCATCGTGAATCTCACGTAGGATATGGTCGGTGTCTCCTGGAACTAAGCATTCTGCCAATGGTCCATCGAATGTCCTTCGGTATAATGTTCCATCTGCAGTCAATGTGAATTTTGCAGCATTGGTTCGTAGGGCCCTCGAATGTTTAGGATCTGATGGGAGCTTTCCGTTCTCCAAGTATTCAATATACTTATTCCTCCAATCCCAGGTTATGCTTGTAGAATTTATCTCGGCATGACCTTCTTCGATCACGGATCTCGAGAGTTGAACGACAGTCCCCAAGATTATCTCGTCTTCCTCGACCGATGATCCCAAATTTGCAAGTGCATCGGCCTCACCGTTTTGTTCTCGTGGTACATGCTGTAAAGTCCACTCTTTGACATGGTGCAAAGTGACCTACAGTTTGTCCAAATACCTTTGCATTCTATCCTCTCAAACTTCGAAGGTTTTGTTTACTTGATTTACCACTAGTAAAGAGTCACATTTGGCTTCATTGACTTCTGCTCCCAAGCTTTTAGCTTGCTCGAGACCTGCAATCATGGCCTCATACTCGGCCTCGTTATTAGTCAACCTAGTAGTTTTGATAGATTGCCTAATAGTGCTACCCGTAGGCGGCTTTAAAACAATGCCTATCCCGGACCCCTTCACGTTCGAAGCCCCGTCTGTGAAAAGGAACCATACCCCCGATGATGTACCCAATTTCAACAAGAGTTCCTTTTCGACTTCGGGTACGAGGGTTGGCATGAAATCGGCCACGAAGTCCGCTAAAATTTGAGACTTGATGGCCGTACGGGGTTGATATTCGATATCGTACCCACTGAGTTCGACGGCCCATTTGGCCAATCGGCCTGATAGTTCGGGCTTGTGCAAAATATTACGAAGTGGGTAAGTGGTTAATACACATATGGGGTGACATTGAAATTATGGTCTTAACTTTCTAGAGGCACTTATCAGTGCAAGTGCCAATTTCTCTAAGTGTGGATATCTAGTTTATGCTTCTCCTAAGGTTCGAATTACATAATAAACGGGAAATTGCGTACCTTGCTCTTCTCGAACTAGGACACCACTTACCGCGATTTTCGATACTACCAAGTACAAGAAAAGTTTTTCGTCTGTTTTTTGAGTATGAAGCAGTGGTGGGCTCGATAGATATCGCTTCAATTCCTCTAATGCATGTTGGAATTTAGGGGTCCAAGCGAAATCTTTCTTCTTTTTGAGTAGATAGAAAAATCTGTGACTTCGATCTGACGACCTTGAAATGAATCGGCCTAAAGCAGCAATCCGTCTCGTTAGCCTCTGCACAGCTTTTACACTGTCCACAATGGCGATGTCTTCGATGGCCTTGATTTTATCGGGGTTGATCTCGATCCCCCGATTTGATACCATAAAGCCGAGGAACTTGCCTGAACCAACCCCGAAAGCACATTTCTCGGGTTTGAGCTTCATGTTGTATTTGCTTAAAATCTCGAATGTTTCCTGTAAATGAGCCAAATGGTCCTCTGCACACAAGGACTTAACTAGCATGTCATCAATATAAACTTCCATTGATTTACCTATTTGTTCGTCGAATATTTTATTTACTAGGCGTTGGTAAGTGGCTCCTGCATTTTTTAGCCCGAAGGGCATCACATTATAACAATATGTTCCATACTTGGTGACAAATGAAGTGTTTTCCTGGTCTTCTGGGTTCATTTGGATTTGATTATACCCGGAATAGGCATCGAGAAAAGTAAGGACCTCGTGTCCGGCCGTGGCATCGATCATGCGATCGATGTTGGGCAGCGGAAAAGAATCTTTGGAGCATTCCTTATTTCAATCATTATAATCTACACACATTCTAAGTTTGTTCCCTTTTTTAGGGACTACAACTATATTGGCTAACCATTCGGGATATTTCAACTCGTGAATGGACCCTATTTTGAGAAGTTTAATTACCTCGTCCTTTATGAATGCGTGCTTTACCTCGGACTGGGGTCTTCTTTTTTGCTTCACTGGTTTGAACCTAGGGTCCAGTCTTAGCCGATGCGCCGTTATATCCGGTGGGATCCCTATTATATATAAATGGGACCAAGCAAAACAATCTATGTTATCTATAAGAAATTGAATAAGCCTTTTCTTGAGTTCAGGGGTTAATCCCGTTCCCAGGTATACCTTTCGTTCGGGAAAATGCTCGACTAGTATGACTTGCTCCAATTCTTCAATCGTTGATTGGGTAGCGTCGGAATCTTCGGGAACCACGAAGGATTGAGGGATCCTTTGATCATCATCTTCATCGATCATCTGATTTTTTGGTTGGGTTGAAGCTGACGTCTATGATTGCTATTTAGCATCTCGTTCCCCTTTTGAGTCCAACCTCTTTGTTGACGAAGGTGAGGATATAGGAATTGCTTCTTCGACAGCAAACATTTCTCTCATGGCCGGTTATTCTCCGTACACTGTTTTAACTCCCTTTAATGTTGGGAATTTAAGAACCTGGTGTAGGGTCGAAGGTACAACTCTCATGTTGTGGATCCATGGCCTTCCAAAAATGGCGTTGTACCTCATGTCGCCTTCGATTACATGGAACTTCATTTCCTGGATTGTTCCGGCCACGTTTATCTGTAGAATTATGTCGCCTTTAGTGGTTTCACATGACATATTGAATCCGTTTAGAATCAGGGTTGCGGGTACGGCCTGGTCCTTTAGACCGAGCTGTTCTACAACCTTCAATCTAATAATATTTGCCGAGCTACCTGGATCAATTAACACACACTTAACTTTAGTTTTATTTATAAGTACAGATATTACCAGTGCGTCGTTATGAGGTTGCATGACTCCTTCTACATCTTCATCATTAAAGGATAAAGTTCCTATGGGTGCATAATCCTGAGTTCGAGGTCATTTTTCTCTCATAACCGATGTCTTAGTGCGTTTAAGCACCGACCCTTGAGGGGTATCGACGCCGCCGATGATCATGTGGATGATGTGCTGTGGTTCTTCTTGTTTGTTTTGTTTGCCGAAATCCCTGTTTTTGAAATGGTTCTTGGCCCTGTAGCTTAAAAATTCTCGAAGGTGGCCTTTATTGAATAACCGGGCTACCTCCTCTCTTAGTTCCCTGCAATCTTCGGTTCTGTGGCCATGGATGCCATGATATGAGCATATTTGATTGGGATTTCTCTAGGCAGGATCGGTCTGCATGGGTCGAGGCCATTTAGTATCTTTGATGCGTCTGATAGCCGACACGAGGCGGATGCATCAATGCTGAAGTTATACTCTGATAACCATGGTTCTTCCCTAGTTTCGATAGGCCTGTCGAACCCATTTATGTTCATCAGCCCCCGAGACCCTTGACCTCGATCACTTCTTTTGTTGCTTTGTCCGGGGTTACGTCTCGATTCATTGATTATGTTGTTTCTACTATACGGTCGGTATCGGTCCCTGATCGGACCTTGTTCTTGATTGATATCCCTTCCAGCAGCTGGTTTAGACCCTAACTGATTGTCTTCGACTATAATTTTTGATTGGTACCGATTATGCACGTCGGCCCAAGTAATAGCTGGGTACTTGATCAGCTTATGCTTCAACCATCGTGAAGCCGTCGAACTTCGTTCGTTCAAACCTTGAGTGAAAGCCTGAACAGCCCAATCGTCTGTGACTGGTGGTAGATCCATTCGTTCCATTTGAAAACGAGATACGAACTCCCTTAGTATCTCGTTATCCTTTTGTCTTACCTTGAACAGGTCCGACTTCCTGGTCTCGACTTTTACAGGCCCGACGTGTGCTTTTACGAAGGAATCTGCAAGCATAGCAAAAGAATCGATAGAATCAGAAGGTAAATTATGATACCATATCATTGCTCCCTTTGACTGAGTTTCACCGAATTTCTTCAATAATACGGATTCGATCTCATCATCCTCTAGGTCATTTCCTTTGATGGCACATGTGTATGAGGTGACATGTTCGTTGGGGTTGGTAGTTTCGTTATATTTAGGAATCTCGGGCATGCGGAATTTCTTTGGGATCGGAATTTCTCGGGTGAAAGGCTTTTGTATGAATTTTTTGGAATCTAAGCCCTTCAATATCGGTGGTTCCTCCGGGATCTGATCAACCCTGGAGTTATATGTTTCCACCTTTTTGTCGCTTGCTTCGATCCTCCTTTCTCCCGATTCTATTCGTTTGGTTAGTTCTTCGAACATCTTAGCAATTTCGGGATTAGTCCCCGACTTCTGCTCATTTGATCTCACTATAGCTGGTTCTGTTGTATGGGCAATTTCTCGGTGTTGATTGGGCTCTGTCCTTCTCGGTATCTGGGTTTGACTCTGCAACTGAGCTATTGCTTCTTGTTGAGCTTGCTACATTTCGAAAATCATAAGCAAGCTGACGCCATTTTCCTCGACGTTATGGGTATCGCGAGCTGCAGATCGAGTGCTGCCATGAATGCTATTTTCAGGTTCAGAATGTAGGTTCGCCTCAATGGCCGCATGTGAATTAATGTCTATCGGCACTTCGATTCGAGCTCCAATGGCATTGACAAGCGGTCTTTCGGTACTGGGTGTCAAGTTGTTGTTCTCATTTTGAAGACCAGCTTCGTTGTCGATAGGTAAGGCCATTTAATTGATAGTTAGTCGTTGCTAATTCGAAATCAAAGACACTACCGGAAACAAGCGCAAAACGGTGTGTTTTTGGAGATTCATATCAAATAGCCACTGTTATCCTTAGCCCCACGGTGGGCGCCAAACTGTATACCCAAAAAACGGATAGAGTTGAATTTGTACGTAGTTCTAAGGGTATGTGATATAACTTAACACAAATCGTAAGGATAAATAGAAAATATCAAATACGGATTGTAAAGAATAAAAAATAAACAAGGTTGAAAAGAAGATGATTTAAGGACTAAGCAAGATGAATCAATCTATGAAGCTAAAAATAATAACTCTTCAATATAGGAGTGTATGGTATTTGAGTTACAATGTAAGCAAAATATTTTCCCTTTACAGAAATGTAGCCATCCTCTTTATAGTGGAGGATCCTACTTTAGAAATAATTAAAAATACATAGTGGAAAACTCATGATAAATCAGCTTTTCCCTAATTCCCACCGAGATTCAATCCCTTAGTGCGATTGCAACGGCTCTTGTCTGTAAGCTCGAGCTTGATCAGACTCGGTGTTGGTCGGTATTGTTTTTAGAGCTCGATGCGTATTTGAGATCGATGCCGACTCGGGGTCTGGTAATGACTCGGGCTGGATATCGGTTGGCCTTTGCCCCTTAAGCTCGATTCCATAACATCTCATCATAATTCGATTTGGACCCGAGCTTGATAATGATTTCGAACTCGGTGTTTGACCTGTGCCTGAAATCTGAAACTCGTTCATGCCATCTTCGGAACCCATCTCGATATTACGAAGTCTTCCTTTGGTCTATTATGATCCCATCTCGATCAATCGTACGAAGGCCGAAATTAATTTCGATCATATATAGCATGTTTAGAACAAAATAAAATTTGTAGGTTTTGGGAAAATGCTACCGAAGTGCATAGCATATGAATTGTGTCACACCTCTTTTTACCCCAAAAGATATATGTTATAGATTGTGTGGGTTAAAGTATTTCTCCAATTAAAGTGATAATTTTTTATAGGGATTATATTATTTACAGAGTCGCCACTTGGAATTGATTTTTTGGTGTTCCAAGTCACCTTTTATTTAAATATCCTTAGGAAAAGAAGGCTGACTCTTTTTATTATTAGTCTTCGAAACTAGGACACTGGGTAAGAAATTACGTTGACCAGGGAGATGGTGTGAGGCACTCCCCAAATTACGTGGTTCCAGCACAGTCACTTTATTGACTACAACTTGGTTTGAATTAATTTTTGATAAACTGCGATTTATATGATTTTCATGTTTCGCCTATATATACCTTTATTGCTTGATTATTAATATTATTTAAAGGATGTTTTGAATAATGAGATGTCATAACCACACTACGCAAGTGAATGCGTGATTCAGACGAAATTTATTAATTTTGACATAATAGCGCTACGCAAGCGAATCCGTAGTCACGACAAAGGATTATTAGTACGTTTTTACTTTTGGAAAAATTACTACATCTGAGAAAATAACTTTGTAATTTAATAAATATCAACTACCACGCTACGCAAGCGAATCCGCGGGTATATCAAATTATTAATTAAATTCAAAATTAATTAAAGCTATTGGATATAATAAGAAATTAATGAATTAATTGAATGTTAAATATCACGCTACGCAAGCGAATCCATGGAGTTAAAGCGCGCTACTAGTTGCCTAGCACTTAAATTAATTATTAAGGGAATTAAGTTACACAATTATTAAAAGAAAATATGATAAATTAAAAATTATTTGAACAGCTTGTAATTGGAAACTTGGACCATTTTGTTAATGAATTTAAAACGGTATTGGACCACTTTCTTTGTTATTGGGGCTGTTGGACCAATTTTATTATTTTTGGCATTGGGCTGCCTTATTATTAAAAGGCAAATGGGCATGCTAGCATGCTTATATTAAAGATGGGTCATTTTTTTATCAGGGAAACAGGCTTAGCAAAAATCATTTAAAGAAAAATGGATCAGCTGATTTATCTTGTTTATGGACCTAGCGAATTTGATCTCATTTGACCCAAATAATCTATAATTTTTAGTTTACTAATATAGTCAGACATCTCTATAATGACATCCCAATATAATAGTCATTCAATATAAAAGCTAAGTTTTTCCTAGAACCGACACATAAGAACAACTATCAAATCTGAAACAAACTCACATGGTCCACAACCCAAGGAATAGAATGCCTCTCAGGCATAACTCTCGCACTTACGATATTACCATGACCCCCATATTCGGTCTCAATCTTTAACAATCAAGTGACTCACATGTCACACTTATACAAATCTCCCTGTGGGGCATGCTCCCACGACCATTCTGCTCAGGTAGCAAGTCTGCACCTCTATACTGCCGGCCACATTAACGCTGTAAAGCAAATCAAGAATCCATAAATCAGTACACAGATCCTTTTACATAGGACACCGATCTCAGGTCATGCTAAAGACAATACCAGCTTACTCTAAATATCTGAATTCTTTCCTGCTCGTTCGAGCTCGTGACATTCTTGTCAACACCGAACCGTAACACGACAATACATGATAGTATAAGAATTTCATCATAACTCCTGAACCACTAGTAGGATACACACTTCATCATATATGAACCTTTCACTTACCTCATTTCAGGAGAACCATAGAAACACGCGACCGAGTTCTTATAGCCGTAGGAAATACAACCCCAAGTAGTAGTCTAAACCACCGTGTCCCATCCGGGATCCATCTACATACAACAGACCATAATACTCGAATGCCTCCAAATAAAATCAATTATGGCGGCCGTCAAGCCTCGCAAGCACCGCCACAAATCACATGTATAACTTAACACGCTGAAGGAACTGATCACTGCCACCCTCATGCCAATTTAACCATTGCTAACCGATCTGACTTCTAGTTTACTCTGGACTTGCCTTAGGAATAATAATAGCTCCATTCAAAACATCATGAACCCAATTTCGCACTCATCCTAAGTGACGTTATTTCACGAGACCACGTTGTCTTAAAACCCACGAACCATCTCATACACTCCTTGTGCGCATATTCGCATCTTCAACTGGTACACCAATTCTGATAATTCTTCTATGAATCCGAAGTTACTTTCCCCCATTCCTCCAATGCTACACCGCAGATCGAAGATAATGTAGAAGACTCTAGGCCCCTTTCATAATCCAATGTAAAAGCTCGATACTTAACCATACCACGGACTCGAAATCCTAAGGCACCGCACTTTAACTTTTGAATCCACTAGGACCGTTGTTGAGAGTCATCCACTCTGGCTTGGTCCCGAATATAACAAACTCCAAGGCTCTGCTAGCATGTATACACCCTCTCAAAGAAGCAACCGACTAAATTCTTTTTCTTTGTACATCACATTCCCACGAAGCATAAACTCTGAGCCTTCCCAAAACCTGAACATGAATCGATAAGGCTAATTACAGTACACATTCCTCAAATCCTTTGCCCAAATTACCACTGATGTTCTCTTTCCTTAGTCATGATAACCCGCTAATACACCGATAACTAGAAACCGCACAAGTGGACAACTACAAAATCTAATCATAGACGGTGGGCCTCTCCCACTTAGCTTGAAGCTACTATTGCATAACTCCGGAACCCACCAAGATTCCTTATCCCCTATTGACATGATCATGTACAACCAACCCGCCAAATTCCTTAAAATCCTTATGTTAAACATTTCCTGAACATTCTAAATCACTAGACACATTCACATATTCGACCTCTTACTGGATAGCCAGTAAAATTATTCGTAGAAGCTTTATCAACACCATGCAACCGCTAACCTTCTCACAGGAGATAACCCACCTGTGGAAATTCCATGCCGACATCCTCCAACAACGCTGCACCGAGTACAATTACCACGAAACCAATAAACCATCCTGACCCCGTGCTCATTCACCAGTTGTACAAGTCCGTTCACTCCTCATGGACATCAACTAAAGGTGTGTCACGACCCAAACTAACCCCTGTCGTGATGACGCCTATCGTGGAACTAGGCAAGCGGACTCATTTCCAAAACAAACAGATATTTTTATTTCAAAGATAATTCCAATGTTATTTAACATAAAAACCTTCGTAAAGGAGTTCAAATCAAATAAAAGTGCGGAAGGAAAAGCCCGACATCGGGGTGTCACTAGTCATGAGCATCTACTACAATCTTTCTAACAATATCAAGACTAATTCAGTATGGAAAATAGCTAAATACAACTAAAGGAAGATAAAAGGGAGAAGAGCTGGGTTGCGATCGCCAGGCAGCTACCTTGCTATTGCCGGGAAAATCTGCAATCAGAACAATCAACAACCGCTATCGTGTCAAGCTACACCTGGATCTGCACACAAGGTGCAGGGAGTAACGTGAGTACGCAAACTCAGTAAGTAACAACAATAAATAAAGACTGAGCAGTAGTGACGAGCAATAAAGCATATGTGAGCAAAATGAAGAAATCATAAACAGCCCTTCGGGCAAACCTCATAATCACTCTTGCCACTCGGGCATACCTCACAATCACTCTTGCCACTCGGGCATACCTCACAATCACTCATGCCTCCCAGTCACTCAGCACTTGGCAATCGGTACCTGCACTCACCGGGGGTGTGTACAGACTCCAGAGGGGCTTCTTCAGCCCAAGCGCTATAATCTGCACGGACAACTCATGTTCTATAATAATAAAGTATGCTGCAGGCGGGCAGCCCCGATCCACACTCATCCTCACAAATCCGGCCCTCGGCCTCACTCAGTCATAAACCTCTCAAGTCACTCGGGCATTTCAGTAAAAACAGGGCATTCGACCCAAAACAATATTTATATGCATAAAAATAGAGTCATAAAACTGAGTTATGCATTAAACAAGTATGACCATGACTGAGTATAGATTTTCAATCGAGAATAATGAGAGGATAGTAAGAAAAGCCCCTAAGGGTCCAAACAACACTGACACACGGCCCAAACATGGCATTCAGCCCAATTTACAGAAACTCTCGTAAAAACATATAAGTATCATATAGTTTCCACAAAATATGCAACTTTATAGTTGCTACGGGACGGACCAAGTCACAAATCTCCAACGGTGCACGCCCACACGCCTGTCACCTAGCATGTGCGTCACCTCAAAATAGTAGAATGATACGAAATCCGGGGCTTCATACCCTCAGGACTAGATTTACAATCATTACTTACCTCAAACCGGTCAAATCTCTACCCCACAACTAGAAAGCTCATTCACTCACGAATCTAACCATACCAAATTCATCAAAATCCGACATCGTTTGGTCCTTCAAATCCTTAAATTACTCTCCAAATATTCCAAGCCCTAACCCCTCATTTTCACTAATTACAATGATTAAATAATGGAAAATCAGCATATATACAAGTATTAGGGCTCAAGTAACTTACCTCAATGAAACCCCCTTGATTCCCTCTTCAAATCTGTCCCTAAAGCAGCAAAACCGAATAGAAATGGTGAAGAATGCACCAAATTTCGCGAAGTGTGCAATATGTACACTCTATCCAGGCTTCTCGCACCTGCGGCCATTTACTCGCACTCGCGCGACCGCACCTATGGTCCAAGTATCCTCACCTACGCAACTCACTTATCCACCCAGTCTCTGCATCTGCGACAAACTCGCTGCACATGTGCTTGCGCACCTGCGCATGGCGCGCCGCATCTGTGAAGCCTGTCCAGCATTCCCCTCTCCGCATCTGCGGCCCAGGTTTCGCACCTGCGGGCTCGCAGATGCGACCTCCAACTCGCACCTATGCAACCTGCCTAGCCTTGCATTGCCCGCACCTACGAACTCCCCACGCGCACCAGCGGCCTCACACCTGTGACTCTTTCTTCCGCATGTGCAAAAATAGCAGTAGCAGCAGCTTCAGCTGCATTTTCCAACTTGGACAAATCCGTTAACAACCCGGAATCACCCCGAGGCCCTCGGGACCTCAACCAAAAATACCAACAAGTTATATATCAACATATTAACTTAGTCAAACCTTCGAATCACTCAAAATAATATCAAATCATCAAATTACCCTCGGATTCAAGCCTAAGAACTTCTAAATTTCCATATTCGGCAACCGATGCCGAAACCAACCAAACCACGTCCGAATGACCTAAAATTTTGCACACACATCAAAAATGACACTACGAACTTACTCCAACTTCCGGAATTCCATTCCGACCCCGATATCAAATTTTCCACTACCGACCGAAATTGCCAAATTTCCTATTTCGGTAATTCAAGCCTAATTCTACCACGAACCTCCAAATCACATTCCGGATGCACTCCTAAGTCCAAAATCACCTAACGGGGCTAACGGAACCATCAGAATTCAAATCCGAGATCGTTTACACATAGGTCAACATCCAGTTGACTTTTCCAACGTATGTTTCTACTTAAGAGACTAAGTGTCTCAATTCACTCTGAAACCACTCCGGTCCCGAACAAACTAACCCGCTATAACATAATATAGCTGAATAAAACAAAAAGAAGTAGAAATGGGGAAAACGGGGCTATAACTCTCGAAACGACCGGCCGGGTCGTTACATCCTCCCCCTCTTAAACATTCGTTCGTCCTCGAATAGGCGTGGATATCTGCTCCGCATCTCCCGCTCAGTCTCCCAGGTGGCCTCCTCCATAGGCTGACCTCTCCATTGCACCTTCACTGAAGCTATATCCTTTGACCTCAACCTTCGAACCTGCCGATCCAAAATAGCCACCGGCTGCACATCACAAGTCATATCACCCTCCAACTGAACCGTGCTGAAATCCAAAACATGAGACGGGTCTCCTATATACTTCCGGAGCATAGAAACATGAAACACTTGATGCACACTCGATAAGCTGGGTGGCAAGGCAAGCTTATAAGCCACCTCCCATATCCTCTGAAGCACCTCAAAAGGCCCAATGAACCGGGGGCTCAACTTGCCCCTCTTCCCAAATCTCATAACACCCTTTATGGGTGATACCTTCAACAAAAACCTTCTCCCCAACCATAAAAGACACATCACGAACCTTCCTATCCACATAGCTCTTCTGCCTAGACCGCGTCGTGCGAAGCCGCTCCTGAATCAATTTCACCTTATCTAATGCGTCCTTGACCAAGTCTGTACCTAAAAGCCTAGCCTCTCCCGGCTCAAACCATCCAACCGGAGATCTACACCTCCTCCCATATAAAGCCTTGTACAGATCCATCTCAATACTCGACTGATAACTGTTGTTGTATGCAAACTCCGCGAGTGGCAAAAACTGGTCCCATGAACCTCTAAAGTCAATGACACAAGCATGCAACATGTCCTCCAATATCTGAATAGTGCGCTCGGACTGCCCGTCCGTCTGAGGGTGAAAAGCAATGCTCAACTCAACCTGAGTACCCAACTCTCGCTGCACGGCCCTCCAAAACAACGATGTGAATTTAGTACCCCTATTTGAAATGATGGAAACTGGGACACCATGCAGGCGAACGATCTCTCAGATATAAATCTCAGCCAACTGCTCTGAAGAGTAAGTAGTACCAACCAGAATGAAATGCGCCATCACGACCCAAACTAACCCCTATCGTGATGGCGCCTATCGTGGAACTAGGCAAGCCGACTCATTTCCAAAACAAACCGATATTTTCATTTCAAAGATAATTCCAATGTTATTTAGCATAAAAACCTTCGTAAAGGAGTTCAAATCAAATAAAAGTGCGGAAGGAAAAGCCCGACATCGGGGTGTCACTAGTCATGAGCATCTACTACAATCTGTCTAACAATATCAAGACTAATTCAGTCTGGAAAATAGCTAAATGCAACTAAAGGAATATAAGAGGGAGAAGAGCAGGACTGCGATCGCCAGGCAGCTACCTTGCTATTCCCGGGAAAATCTGCAATCAGAACATTCAACAACTGCTACCGTGTCCATCTACACTTGGATCTGCACACAAGGTACAGGGGGTAATGTGAGTTTTCCAACTCAGTAAGTAACAACTATAAATAAAGACTAAGAAGTAGTGACGAGCAATAAAGCATATAACGTTCATATACAGAAATCTCAGTTAAATACCACATGCTTTTAAAATCAGGATTTGAATCAAAACATCTCGTTTAAAACCGGTTCCAGTAAAAATCATTTAAAGATAGTTTTTCAATAGTTTTTAAAACAGAGGAAAAATGCAAAGGTGAGCAAAATGAAGAAATCATAAACAGCCCCTCGGGCAAACCTCACAATCACTCTTGCCACTCGGGCATAACTCACAATCACTCTTGCCACTCGGGCATACCTCATAATCACTCATGCCTCCCAGTCACTCAGCACTCGGCACTCACATTCAGTAGGTACCTGTACTCACTGGGGGTGTGTACAGACTCCGGGGGGGCTCTTTCAGCCCAAGCGCTATAATCTTCACGGATAACTCACGTGTTGCACGGACAACTCACGTGCTATAATAATAAAGTATGTTGCAGGCGGGCAGCCCCGATCCACACTAAGCCTCACAAATCAGGCCCTCGGCCTCACTCAGTCATAAACCTCTCAAGCCACTCGGGCATTTCAGTAAAAACAGGGCATTCGGCCCAAAACAACATTTATATGCATAAAAATAGAGTCATAAAACTAAGTTATGCAGCAAACAAGTATAACTATGAATGTGTATAGATTTTCAATCGAGAACAGTGAGAGGATAGTAAGCAAAGGCCCCAAAGGGTCCAAATAGCACTTGCACACGACCCAAACATGGCATTCAGCCCAATTTATAGAAACTCTTTCTAAAACATATAAGTATCATATAGTTTCAACAAAATATGCAACTTTACAGTTGTTACGGGACGGACCAAGTCACAAATCCCCAACGGTGCACGCCCACATGCCCGTCACCTAGCATGTGCGTCACCTCAAAATATTACAATGATACGAAATCCGGGGTTTCATACCCTCACGACTAGATTTACAATCGTTACTTACCTCGAACGGGTCAAATCTCTACCCCGCAATGCTTTTGCCTCTGGACTCGGCCTCAAAATGCTCTGAATCTATTCACAATCAGTACAAAACCATCAATATGCGCTAATGGAATGAATTCCACAAGAAAAACTACAAAAATTAGACCAAAATCCGAAATTGGCTCAAACACGTCTCGAAATCTGAAAAAATTCACAAAACTAGAAAGCTCATTCACTCACGAATCTAACCATACCAAATTCATCAAAATCCGACATCGTTTGGTCCATGAAATCCTTAAATTACTCTCCAAATATTCCAAGCCCTAACCCTTCATTTTCACTAATTAGAATGATTAAATAACAGAAAATCACCATATATACAAGTATTAGGGTTCAAGTAACTTACCTCAATGAAACCCCCTTGATTTCCTCTTCAAATCTATCCCAAAAGCTCCAAAACCGAATAGAAATGGTGAAGAATGCACCAAAATCCGCGAAGTGTGCAATATGTACCCTCTGCCCAGGTTTCTCGCACCTGCGGCCATTTACTCGCACCCGCGCGACCGCACCTGCGGTCCAAGGAGCCGCACCTGCGCAACTCACTTATCCGCCCAGTCTCCGCATCTGCGACAAAATCGTCGCACATGCGCTTGCGCACCTGTGCGTGGCACGCCGCATCTGCGAAGCATGTCCAGCATTCCCCTCTCCGCATCTACGCCCTAGGTTTCGCACCTGCGGGCTTGCAGATGCGACCTAAAACTCGTACCTGTGCAACCTGCCTAGCCTTGCATTGCCCGCAACCTACTCCAACTTCTGGAATTCCATTCTGACCCCGAAATCGCCAAATTTCCTATTTCGCCAATTCAAGCCCAATTCTACCACGGAACTCCAAATCACATTCTGGACGCACTCCTAAGTCCAAAATCACCTAACGGAGCTAACAGAACCATCAGAATTCAAATTCGAGATCATTTACCCATAGGTCAACATCCAGTTGACTTTTCCAACTTAAGTTTCTACTTAAGAGACTAAGTGTCTCAATTCACTCTGAAACCACTCTGATCCCGAACCAACTAACCCTCTATAATATAATATAGCTGAATAACACAAAAAGAAGTAGAAATAGGGAAAACAGGGCTATAACTCTTGAAACGACTGGCCGGGTCGTTACAAGGTGCGACAATACATTCCAATCCAATGTCATGTCGTATCCTTCTTCATATCAAGCAACTCCCTCATGTCACATCCAATCTTCCTCAATATAGCAGCCAATATTCCAAATTAAGCTCGTAGACCTAGTCACTGTCCACCATGAATCCCAAATCACTCTAACTTTCCCCAAGGCGTATGGCTATCCTACCACAGAACCCGTATGTTGCTCTGCCATTCTCCCACTTTGGTCAAATCCTCTCTTTTAAGCAACTACTCGACTTTTGTTTCCTTACACTTGGCCTTCTAGAAGTTTAACCACCGCAAAACACCTCCCACATGTCCTTCCTCACCCTTCGCTGCCCAGTTGTTGCCTTAACTCAAAATTCATCTCTGTAGCACCTGAACCAACAGATCGCCACCAACTCTAAACCTCCCCAAAGATCATCCTCATTGAGCCAACAACATTAGGATTACCAATTCGATTATGAACCACAGCACACTGCGACATCTGACAGCCGCTTTTCCGGCACCATTCACACTACTCTGCCCCAAAGGCAATTTGAAGAAGGCCATAACACCGGCGAACCTAACACATTCAATCAAGGACGACGACAACACATCTCGGATGAAGATTCCACCACACTCGAAATTACCAAGTCTCGTTACTCCATCAATTCAGCTTGAACATTCTTAGTCCAATTGCCTTTCCTCTGTCGGAAATAAAACACTGAACCTCTGAATGACGCATTGAGAAAAAACCTCCTTTTAATTCATTCACTGCCCCTACACGTAGACAAGTATCCTACCATTAACTTAATACTGTGTGATACCAACTCATGAACATCATAAAAATTAGTGCATAGCCCCAAAACCATCAGAAATACAGCTACTGAGCCAAGATGACAGAACATCCTTCCACAAGGCGACGACATTAGCCCAATAAAATACGCAAGGAGAAACATCTTGCTCTACATCAGTAGTGCCATTAAAATTCCTCGATTCCAAATTTATAACAAGCGCTTCTCGTCGCATAAGATTGAATAGGAAGGAAATGAAGGCATAAGCCTCAAAGGAACCATATCACACGATGAGAAATCAAGAAGGGAATTGCTCCTATCAGCCTGGTAGCCTCTCAAATATAAGTACAGATGTCTCTATACCGATCGACAAGACTCTACTATACTAACTCATGACTCGTAAGACCTAAGTGAACCTAGTGCTCTAAAACTATGTTGTCACGACCCAAATTCCATTAGAGGTCGTGATGGTGCCTAACACCGCTGTTAGGCCAGCCAACAATAATTGATTAGCTTAATTACTCAATTTAGTATTTGAAATCACGATTTCCTTCAATTTAATAATAAAAGGTGGACTGTATAGAGTAAATAAAAATATTTTCACAATTTCAATAACAAACAATCCATAATCACCCCAAAACCCGGTGTCACAAGTGCATGAGCATCAACTAGGAAGTAAAATAAAATACAACATCTGTTCGTAATACAAATTAGACAGGAAAAATATAAATACTATGAAGAAGACTCTGCTGGATGCGGATCATGGTATAGAGTGCAACTCTCATATGTCCCCGCAATAACCGTGTCTCTGCGCCAACAAGGCCACTAAACATATATGTACCTGCACAACAATGTGCATCAAGTGTAGCATGAGTACGTAAATCAACGCGTACCCAGTATGTATCCCGCCTAACCTCGAAGAAGTAGTGACGAGGGGTTGACTTCGACACTTACTATGGGCTATAAATAAAATATCTATGATATAATTAAGCATGGATTACGTAGAACGGTTGTAAGCTCAATATCATGAAATAAGTAAACAATTCTTTTGTTAATAAGAAATTTCCAAATTTATTTTTCATCATTTAACATTTTTTTGTATCTCAGGCCAATGAAGCAATATCAATTATCATAAATTCCAAAGCAATCAATTTAATCATGCGTAAATCATGCTGAGGTCGTACGACCCGGTCCAATATAAATATTTAAAATCTGCACTGCCTAGGGTCGAACGACGCAAACCATAGATGCATCTATCTGTTACCGAGGCATTCGGCCCACTCCGTAAAAGAGAAAACACATTAAACAACCAATTCAAGATTTATTAAGGGGCAAATATTCCAAGAATTTGAAATTCCCATTTTACGGTCAAGTAAATGAGGTTTAACCTTTCTATGATTCTGTTATCGGGTTTCTAAATATTTTAAATAATTAAATTAACAAGTAGGGTGCAACATCGCAAGTACAACATAATATGGGTCCTAGACTACCCGGACATAAGCATATTAGTAGCTACGCACGGACTTTCGTCACCTCGTGCATACGTAGCCCCCACAAATAGAAGCACATAATGATTTGATTCACCTATGGGGTTAATTCCCTCTTACAAGGTTAGAAAGGTGACTTTCCTCGCTCCGAAATTCCATAACCGGCTCCCAAACCCTTCCAACAACTCAAATTGATGCCCATCGTTCCAAAACATGTCAATAAGTGTGCAAATCCATAAATGTATACTATAATACTCATTATACTTCAATTTACAACAATTCCTAACTCCTCTCAAAAAGTCGATAAAATCACCCTCGGGCCCACGTGCCCGGATTCCCAAAATATTCGAAAATAAACATTACACATAACCCCACGAACTAAAATATATAATTTATTCTCAATTCCATGCCCATATTCGTGGTCAAAATCCAAAAATATCCATTTCTAGGTTTTCTACCAAATATCCCAAATTTCTACAAATTTTCATGCCTAAATCCATGTATAAACCTTGTATTTAACTCCCAATATGTGGGAATTACTTACCTCATGAAGGATGATAAATTCAAAATCGCACCCAAGACCGGCTCCAACGAGAGAAATGAGGTGAAATGAGCCAAAACCTGATTTGGCTAACTTATACATTCTGCCCAGGCGACTTTCGCACCTGCAAAGCAAAAGGACGCTTCTGCGGCACCAAGACCGCTTCTGCGGAAAACACTGGAGGCCACCCCTTCGCACCTGCGGACAATGTCCCGCTCCTGCGACATCGCAGGTGCATAAATGCACCTCACTCCTGCGCTCCACTCCGCTTTTGCGCTCCAAGAGGCCGCATTTGCGCCATCGTAGATGCGATGCGGAAGAAGTCTCGCACATGCGGGCACTGCACAGCTCACCCAAAACCACTTTTGCGACCCTCTTGGCCGCTTCTGCCGCTCCGCACCTGCGGCCAAAATCTCACAGATGCAGTTACAACAAATACCAGCTCCTTTAGCATTTTCCTTAGTCCAAAAATCGATCCGATAATCATCTCAAACTCACCCGAGGCCCCCGGGACCCTATCCAATCACACCAACCAGTCCAATAACATAACACGGACCTGCTCGAGGCCTCAAATCACATCAAACAACATCGAAATCATGAATCACACCCCAATTCAAGCTTAATGAACTTTAGAACTTCGAACTTCTATATTCGATGCCGAAACCTATCAAATCACGTCTGATTGACCTCAAATTATGCAAACAAGTCATATTCAACATTACGGACCTACTCCAACTTCCAAAATCGGAATCCGACCCCGATATCAAAAAGTCCACTCCCGGTTAAACTTTCCAAAAACCATCAAATTTCCATTTTTCACCAAAAGACCCTAAAACGACCGACCTCCAAATCCATTTCCGGATGCGCCCTCAAGTCTAGAATCACCATACGGAGCTATTCCCAGTCTCAAAATCCCAATCGGACCACACATACAAGTCATAATACATGTAGTGAAGCTACTCAAGGCCTCAAACCGCCGAACGACGTGCTAGAGATCAAAACGACCGGTCGAGTTGTTACAATACTGTAGTCTATTACATAAGTTGAAGTAGATGGGCATGATTGGACCCATCGCTCTCCACTATATGCATCCCGATTAACATGGATTTCAAGAAAATGCTTGATATGAATATCATTTAGGTGCCCCTAGGCGAGGTTGATTGTGGTATAAAATGGCGAGGACCCTCCTAATATGACAAACAGCACGTTGCCAGCACATAGTGATATTCATTTTGTGGGAATGATTGGCCAAGATAAAAAATACAAGCCGTTTGGTTGAGTAGGAATGACAGTGGGAACAATTCAAGAGGGAACCAGACTGGAAGTAAGTCCAAGCTGAGACGCGCCGTTGATTGTGAAAGGTGCCTCAAACTCAAAAAAAGGTAACTTTATTTGTTCCCAAGGTCTCGAGGTTGGAAGTTCTCTCTAATGTTCCAAGCCCAATGTTGTATTTCCTTGGAGGCTACCCCATCAGAATCAGGGTGGTAAAAAGGGTATAACAGAGCTGATCATAATCAAGCATGCCATACAACCCCATGTGACAAACACAAAAACCATTCCTTGGAACTACAACAAAACTGTGGTGACCTACAACGGCAAGGAAAACATAGAAGAAGTGGGGGAAACTTGAGGTTTGACTCGATTGAGAAGGTGTTACTCTCCAGAAGAGTTGAGGAAGGCCAAGCAATTCAGAGAAGGCCAGATACCAATAAAGAAACCAGTCACTGAAGAAGAGGCAGAAGAGTTTTTGAAAAAGATGAAAGTTCAGGATTACTCAATCATTGACCAGCTGAGAAAAGACTCCTGCCCAAATCTCTCTACTATCTCTGCTCATACATTCAGAAGAACATGTCCTGTAATAATCAAGATCCTGAACGAGGCACATGTCTCAGAAAAGACCAAAGTGAATCAGTTAGAGAAGATGGCCGAATGTTTTTATGAGGTAAACATAATCTTCTTTACTGATGATGAACTCTCAGAGGAGGGAGCCGGCCACAATAGGGCTTTGCGTGACTGTCAAATATGAGGGGCACTACGTAAAGCAAGTCATGGTTGGTGGAAGCTCGAGTGTAGATATATGCCCTCTCTCTACCTTGCAAAGCGTTAAGATCAATACAAACAATATCTGACCCAATAATGTTCGCATTCGGGCTTTTGATGGCTCAGCGAGAGATACGGTTGGGGAGATCAACCTCACCATGACAATTAGGCCGGTTGATTTTGAAATTGTCTTCTAAGTAGTTGACATGGAAACTTCTTATAACTTTCTTCTTGGAAGACCATGGATCTATATGGCTCGAGATATGCCATCCACCTTGCATAAGATGCTCAAGTTGGACATGACAGGCATGAAATTATTGTTCATGGTGAATACGAGTCATCTATTTATAAAGACCCATTAATACCGTGTATTGAGGCCAAGGAAGGGTGTGAGTCCATTGTCTATCAGGATATTGAAGTCGTTTTCTGTGGACCATGTTGAGGAAGGAAAGCTCATTCTGCATCCTCGTCTTTCCACCACATCTGTAATGATGGCTGCACTTATGCTGAGATAGGATTATGAGCCAGGAAAAGGCTTGGGAACATCATTGCAAGGAATTTCAGAACCCATTTCCCCATTTAGTAACAAGGGTACTTTTGGCTTAGGCATTAGGCCAACACAAGCAGATGAAGACAACGACAAGCACCGCAAAAAGAATGGATGGGTCTTGCAGAAACCAATTCCTCACATTTTCTACACTTCTGTCAGGCCACGACTCCAAGAGGGTCAAAATTCCTCGGCACAGGAAAACATTGATGAAATTTTCTATGGCCTCAGCAAGATATTTTCTGAAGTGAATATGGTCCAGACTGGTGAAGGCACTAGTCGTGCGGATATGTAACTAATTGTCCCACACACCATGCTCAAAAATAGGGAAGCAACTCCTCTCCCTATAGGAAAGGATCTTGGTAGTTTGAATTTGCATCGTCTTTTTTGTATTTGGGCTACTTTTAGGGTTGTAATTCAAACAACTCAGTATGATTATTTTGTTTTGATATTAACCCTTCTATCCTTTCAAATTCAATGCAATGCTGTTCAGTTTCGCATTAAGTTCTGTATCTTTTTCTTTTTCTAATTCCTCTCATTTTGTTTCCATTTTAGTTTTGTTAATGCAAACTCTAATAATGTGACATGCATGCGGAATTCACGCCCAGATCTTAAAAAGCTATCTAATTTCTGAATAATGTATCAAGAGGTTGAATATGATGAAGATGAGGTTGTTGAGGAAATAAAAAGAGAATTGGAATAATTTGAAAATAAGCCTAAGCCCAACCTCCATGAAACTGAGCCAATTAATATCAGAAGTCATGAAGAAGTTAGAGAAACAAAGAGAAGCATTCATACAGAACAAAAACTAGGGATTTCTTGATTCAAATTTTATTTGAATACAGAGATGTGTTTTCTTGGTATTATGATGATATATCAGATTTAAGTGCCGATCTAGTGGATCATAAGCTTCTCACGTATCCTAATTTTTCACCAGTCCAACAAAAGCAACAAAAATTTAAAATATACACGAGTGATAAAATCAAAGAGGAAATTATGAAGCAATTGAGCGCTAATATGGTCAAAGCCGTCCGATATAACACCCAGGTAGCAAATGTTTTGCCTGTGCCAAAGGATAAAAAAACCAGAGTCTGTGTTGACTTTAAAGACTTGAACAAAGAAAGTCCAAAGGTTAATTTTCCTTTACCAAACATCCACATCCTTGTAGATAATTGCGCAAAGCATGAGATACAATCTTTCATGGATCGCTATGCTGGGTACCACCAGATTCTAATGGACGAGGATGATATAGAAAAGATCACTTTCACTACTCCATGAGGTACTTATAGTTACAGGGTCATGCCATTCGGTTTAAAGAATGCAGGAAAAACTTACATATAAGGGCCATGACCACTGCTAAATTGTATTTCTGCTTTTCAGGGAACCTTTAGACTTTTGTAATGCTGATATTATGGTAAATGATTGAAGATAAAGATCTATTTCAGATATTCAAGTGTTAAATTTTAATCAGTTATTAATAGCGTGTAGATCTGAAATGTGTAACTTCATGTTTTTAAGGTTTTTTTTCTTGTAGTTTTGAGTTTGCTTCTTGTTTTGCTTTATAAGACACTGAAAGTTTAGCCATGAAGTTCCCTGCTATTTGTCTATTAAACCGTCGTGATGTCACTTTTGAATGACAAGTGTTTAAGCTAAATTAAATTTTTGGCTCCTTTATCTTGGTATGATTTAGTATTCCTGTAGGCGAGTTCAATGTTCAAAAGGAAAGTTCCTAATACTTGAAGTTTGTTTAGATGAAATACAACTTGAAGTTTGCAAAGTAGGGCCTATATTCATGCGTTTATTAATGTATAGCAGAAGTTAGTTGTTGGGTTTGGCATAGCTAGATAGCCTCGTTTAGAGTTTTTATTACTTTGGTTTCATTAAATATCTGTGAAGTTAAATAGAGAAGAACAATGAATAGTGAATTGGAAGTAATATGAAGTTTGGAGAGTTGGCATGATGAATGTGTTAGTCCCGTTACTGAAATTGGCTATTTAGAGATGTGTAAGTTTAATCATTCTTTTAGTTCTTGCTTAAGTTAGTATTAGATGATGTAGTAATACTTAATAGGATGAAATTTTTTAAATTTAATAAAAGAGAAGTTGGATTTGAGTAAGTAGGCCACATAGATTGGTACATAACTAGTCATGTTGGGTTGTACAATCAAACTTCCCTATAACATACTCATTTGTTCCGATATTTTTTGGCTTTTATACTGAATGACTGTTATACACCTATAACAACGTTTGAGATTTAAATATCATTTGACTGTTATTGATAAAACTTATCCAAAAATCAATTATTTTCTTTTTTTTATTGTTACATATATAAGATAATAAAATTATTCAAAGTTAAAATCTCAGAAGATATGCACATTTCACTAGGTAGTAAATATTGGCAAAAGCTAATACATTATTAATAAATTCATTACTAAACGTACACAAATTTAAACTCTAAGGCACATATTTTAAAGCTACTAGAAAAATAAACTCTTTCAAGATTGATGGAAAAACTTGGTAATTATAATTATTTCGTAGATTTCATTCTCTTACAATCGATATAATGCTTGAATTGACGAAGATTCGCGTCCAAATTTTTAGCAAAAAGGTATCCAATAGAAAATATATCATGTGCAAATCTTCAAATCTTATATCTTATGCAAGATAAAAACTTTGTTCAATGGAAAAGATTGGGTGTATATTTTTAGAATTATTAATAGTAATCTTAAAGATTCTATATGACTGTTATAGAGGGATAATTTTACAAAGAGCATTCTGTGATAAATTTGGTTATTGTTTGAGGTCCGTGGATGGATCTAAATGTGAATGTGGGCCCTATATCAGGTCGGATGTGTTCATTTCAGCATATCAGTGTTTTTGGAGTGGTCTTCGGGCCTTTGATGTTATTTCTGTCGTCAGATATTCCATGTAATCTATATTATGCTAGGTGGGTTGTGAGGGGGTTTGATTATTTGCACTCGTATTGAGATCCCGGGAAATTTGTGGTATTGTGAGAGCAGGAAGGCTCTCAAGATACAGGTCATTTATTGCCCCTTAGTTGTGCTTGAGTTTTGCAGCGTATAGCGCTATCCTTCTCCCCAGGATTTGTATTATGCACTCCGCGTGCTGGTGGTTGATATTCGGGTATATTATGTGTGGATCAAGTGGCATGCCACCACTGATATGTTGTTTGGATCGGGTGGCATGCTACCATGAGTATTATGTGTGGATTGGGTTGCACGCCGCAACAGTATGATATTGAGTACAGTTTCCCATATCTATTCGTGTGTTTTGTTTTTCATTTCTGAGGAAGGTTCATAACATCCTTTCGGATGATTAATTAGTTACGTGGGTTGAGTAGTTCTTTCTAGAGTTCGTTTTATCTTATGTATCACATTCTAGTTTGTAGCTTGTTGGCACATTGTGGCATCATATGAGACTTTTGGCAGTGTCTGAGGTGGCTTATTTCCTGAGTAGCTTGTACTAGGTGTGACGAAATTATTGGACGTGGGAGCAGTGCGATCAGATTTATATTAAAGAATAAATATTGTTATTCAATCCATAATGAGGTAATGGTTCTTATCGGGAGGAGAGACTCCACAAATTGGGATTCGGCAGGTGGCTATGAGTTCTACACATCTTCTCTGTCATGGCAGTATTGCAAGAGTTAAAGTAAGGCTTAATTAGTCATGAGGTACACTATGGGCTTCGGTCAGTGGAAATTTTAGCTATTGTGCTTTGGAAAGATTGCATTGGGAAAATGAGTTACACGGTGCATGGTAATAATTCAGTAAGGGTATACAATCGTGTTTGGTGCAGTGTGTAGTGATTGATACGGTGTTCGTATGTTGGAAGCAGGCCTAGTAGAGAATTTCGGATGTTAGAATTTGCCCCTAAGGCTTATTGGCCTAAATAAAGGGGGATCTTCAGATTTGCTCGAGCTAATGTGCTTAACTGAGTTGTGGTAACATGGGTAGGTGCACGAGGTGTTAAACAATGATTTCAGACAACTCCAGAGCAGTCCTTAGCATGTTCGAGGATAAACGTATGTTTAAGTGGGAGAGAGTGTAACGACCCGACCGGTCGTTTTGAGGCCTAGCGCGTCATTCGGCGGTTTGAGGCCTTGAATAGCTTCACTTCAGTTATTATGACTTGTACGTGTGGTCGAATTGAATTTTGCGAAATACGGAGTTGATTTAGAAAGAAAATTCTCATTTAGGAAGCTTTAAGTTGGAAGAATTTACTAAGGTGTGATTTTTGAGTAAACGACGTCAGAATCGGGATTTGAAGATTCCAACATGTTCGTATGATGATTTTGTACTTGGGCGTATGCCCAGATCGGGTTTTGGGTGACCGGGGAGTATTTCGGCGCCTATTGTGGAAAGTTGGCATTTTGGAAGGATTTCATAAATTTGGGTTGAAGTGCATTTCAATGTTATCGATGTCCGATTGGGATTCCGAGCCTGGGAATAGCTCCGTATGGTGATTCTGGACTTGGGGCCACGTACGGAAGTGGATTTGGAGGTTCGTAGGTCATTTCGGGGTATTTTGGCAAAAAATGGAAATTTGAAGGTTTTTGGAAAGTTTGACCGAGAGTGGAATTTTTGATATCGGGGTCGGATTCCGATTCCGAAAATTGGAGTAGGTCTGTAATGTCGGATGTGACTTGTGTGCAAAATTTAGGTCAATCGGACGTGATTTGATAAGTTTCGGCATCGAATATAAAAGTTTGAAGTTCTAAAGTTCACTAAGCTTGAATTAGGGTGCGATTCATGATTTTGATGTTATTTGATGTGATTTGAGGCCTCGAGCAGGTCCGTGTTATGTTATTATACTGGTTGGTGTGATTGGACGGGGTCCTGGGGTCCTCGGGTGAGTTTCGGATGCTTAACAAATCGATTTTTGGACTAAGGAAAATGATAAGGCAGTTAGTATCTGGTGTAACCGAACCTGCGAGGTTTTGGCCGTAGGTGCGGAGCCGCAGAAGCGGCCAGGAGGGTCTCAGAAGCAATTTTGGGCGAGTTGGGCAGTGCCCGCAGGTGCGAGACTTCTTCCGCATCTACGATGGCGCAGATGCGGCCTCTTGGAGCGCATAAGCGAAGTACAGCGCAGGAGCGGGCTGTATTTGCACACCTGCGATGTCGCACGAGCGGGACATTGTCCGTAGGTGCAAAGGGGCGGCCTCCAGTGTTTTCCACAGAAGCGGTCTTGGTTCCGTAGAAGCGGCCTTTGGCTTCGCAGGTGCGAAAGTCGCCTGGGCAGAATGTATAAGTTAGCCAAATCGGGTTTTGGCTCATTTCACCTCTTTTCTCTCGTTGGAGCCGGTCTTGGGTGCGATTTTGAAGTGCCACTTTGTCATCCTTCATGAGGTAAGTAATTCCCACATATTGTGAGTTAAATTCATTGTTTATACATGGATTTAGGCACGAAAATTTGTAGAAATTTGGGATTTTTAGTAGAAAACCTAGAAATGGGTATTTTTGAATTTTGACCATGAATTTGGGCATGGAATTGAGAATAAATTATATATTTGAGTTCGTGGGGTTATGAGTAATGTTTATCTTCGAAAATTTTCGGAATCCGGGCAGGTGGGCCCGAGGGTGATTTTATCGACTTTTCGAGCGGAGTTGGGAATTGTTCTAAATTGAATTATAATGAGTATTAGAGTATACATTTATGGATTTGCACATTTATTGACTTCTTTTGGAGCGATGGGCATCGGTTTAAGTTGTTGGAAGAGCTTGGGAGCCGATTATGGAATTTCGGAGCGACGTAAGTCTCCTTTCTAACCTTGTAAGAGGGAATTAATCCCATAGGTGAATCAAATCATTATGTGTTTCTATTTCTGGGGGCTACCTACGCACGAGGTGACGAGAGTCCATGCATAGCTACTAATATGCTTTTTCCGGGTAGTCCATGACCCATATCATGTTGTACTTGCCATGTTGCGCCCCACTTGTTAATTTAATTGTTTAAAATATTTGGAAACCCGATAACGGAATTTTAGAAAGGTTAAACCTCATTTACTTGACCGTAAAATGGGAATTTGAAATTCTTCGAATATCTGTCCCTTAATAAATCTTGAATTAGTTGTTTAATGAGTTTTCTCTTTTATGGAGAGGGCTGAACGCCTCAGTAGCAGATAGATGCATCTATGGTTCATGTCGTTAGACCCTCGGCAATGCACAATTTAAATATTTATACTGGATCGGGTCGTACGACCTCAGCATGATTTGCGCATGATTGAATTGTTTGCTTTGGATTTTATGATAATTGATACTGCTTCAATGGCCTGAGATACAATAAAAAATAAATTTGGAAATTTCTTATTAACAAAAGAATTGTTTACTTATTTCATGATATTGAGCTTACAACCGTTCTACGTAATCCATGCTTAATTATATCATTGATATTTTATTTATAGCCCATAGTAAGTGTCGAAGTCGACCCCTCGTCACTACTTCTTCGAGGTTAGGCGGGATACTTACTGGGTACGCGTTGATTTACGTACTCATACTATACTTGTTGTATATTTTTGTGCAGGTACATATATGTCTATTGGCCTTGTGGGCGCACAGACACAGTTATTGAGGGGACTTAGGAGAGCTGCACTCTATACCACGATCTGCATCCAGTAGAGTCTCCTTCAGAGTATTTATATTTTTCCTGTCCAATTTGTATTCCGGATAGTTACTGAATTTTATTTTACTTCCTAGTTGATACTCATGCACTTGTGACACCAGGTTTTGGAGTGATTATGGGTTGTTTGGTATTGAAATTGTGAAAATATTTTTATTTACTCTGTAAAGTCCACTTTTTATTATTAAATTGAAGAAAATCGTGATTTCAAATACTAAAATGAGTAATTAAGCTAATCAATTATTATTGGCTGGCCTGACAACTGTGTTAGGCGCCATCGCGACCTCTAATGGAATTTGGGTCGTGACAAGTATGATTCAGCTAGTAGAGTGAATGTTTCCACCGGCCTCTGCTCTCGACAATAATCCTGCCTGGGACGAGCATTATGGGGTGCTCGAAACTTAAGGTCCCGAGAATTTTCGTAATATGTGATATGACTTACGTACAAGGTCGAGTTAGGAAATTCGGAAGTTCATAAGTTTCTTACGCTTGAATCGATGCACGTTTTGTGATTCTAGTGTTGTTGGAGGATGTGAGCCCCCACGAATTTCCTATTAGTCCGAGGCCATAAGCACGCTCACAAGTCGCTTAAGTGTCGTCTTGCCTTTCCACGAGAGGTTAAGGACTGGAACAACTTAGATGATCATGATATTAAGTGTAGGAGGTGTATTGTATGTTGTTAGGGTCTAAGGAGATCCCTAGAACTAAGGCAAGTTGAGGGCTATGCAATGGGCTAAAGTTTCGAATAAATTCGCACAAGATACGACTTCAAACGCATGCAACTACCATAATATAAAGTCTTACATGGTGATATACCTATCAAATTAAAGCCCTTTGAGTTTAGTTTTCAACGCATAAAACTATTTGTCATTTCGATGTTCCTATAAAACATTATAGGCGTTTTACTGAAGACTATCCTGTCAGAAAAATGGGCCGCGTTTTGGGCGCCCAGGATGGCGCCAGGCGCAAATCAAAACGCCAAAGTCAGAAGCAAAATTTTTGGGGCGTTTTGGTTGCGCTGGGCACGGATCGGGATGCCAAAGGTGTAAAATTGAAATAAAAGGGACAGGGAGAGAGAAATAGCCTCGTTCTTTAGAGATTAAAGCTCCCCTCTCATCCTCACGTCATCCAAGAGTTCTCATACTACCTAAGGTGAGTTTTTAAGTGTGTTTTTATGATGATTTCACTTCTCAATCACTACTTACAACAAGGTTTTGTATTTGATTCTATAGGATTTCTTCAAAATCTCAAGAACACCCCTATAGTTGTCTTTCAAGATTTGGTCTACAAGAGGTAAGTCTACCATTCTCTAACTAATTCATGTTGATTATTTATGTATGAAATATGTGTTAGGACTTATAGGATGGTGATTGGAACCAATAAATTCCCAACCTAGGTGTGTTGGTATTGTAGAGATTGTAAAATGAATTAATTGATAAGATTTGTGGGTTGGGAGTGAATTGTTGGGCATGCATGTGCTACGGGAAGTTATGGAAAAATATGCACATTAGATGTTTGATAAAATGTATAAATGACTTAAAGAATAGAAATCTTGCTAATATTGGTGCAATTGTGTTGCATTGTTGTAGATTAAACGTGCTTTAGTGTGGTGGACCATCGTAGTATTATTAAGAGGCGAATTTCTGATTTGAGCCGTCCAGAGGTGGTTTCACTTACGAAGATCATTTGAAGTATCGGTTTAGTTTCGTCGAGGAAAGTATCTTGCCTAACCTTATGTGCAAATTATATCGGTTGAAATTCGTAGACGCCCTTGTATATTAAATTGAAAAATTGTTGGAACTTAGTAAATCCTTGATTTGTCATGCCTCATTCTTTGTTTGTCAAATTTGTATTTTATATGATATTTTGGTGTTATTGTCACTTGGATTTTTATGTGAATTCTGTGTGTTGTTGATTTGATATTTCTTGGAAATAATCACATTATGGATTTTTCATCTACAAATAATTAATTAAATTAGTTTAAATTGAGGCGTTTATATATTTATCAAAAAATTGGATTAAAGAAGGCTTTGTCGTGTGATGAGTTATTTTCCTATCCTTGTGTTTGTTTTTGAGATTTTATATACATTGTGTTGAGACGTGGACTATGTGTTGTGAAATTAATTGACTTTATTGTACCCTTGGAATGGTTGTGGCCTTCGGGGAATTTGTAAATATGAGTTGATGATGTTGTGCTGTTGTGATAATATTCTGTGTAAATTATTGTGTAATTTGGGTTAATGTTATGTGGCTATAAGGGTGGCATTCCATTGTTGACATTATGCAGGCATAAGGGTGGCATTTCACTATTGTTATGTGTGTTGGGATATTGTCTGGGTGGGGTGATAAGGGAGGCTATTTAATGGAGCGATAAGGGGGTCTATTATAGGAGCGATAAGGGGGGTTATTAGAGTGATAAGAATGACTATTGATATTGTCAGGACGGAGGGATAAAGGAGGCTATTATAGGAGTGATAAGGGTGGCTACTATAAGGGATGATATGTGATAAGGTGGGGTTATTGTGTTTGTAATTTTTATGTGATGATATGGGGTTATTGCGTTTGAAATATTGATGTGATATTGTGATTTTCCTTGTGCTTATTTTATATCTTGTGCAACTTGTCTTGTTGTTTCGGTAAACTTCATAATAGTCTGATTTATGTTGAAATTGTGAGCCTGTGGCTATTGCTAGGCAGATAATGTTATTGGCACGTGAACTGTCCGTGTAGATGTGATATGAAATATGGGCACGAGGTGCCGGGGAAATATAATGATTATATTATTGGCACGTGAGTTGCCCGTGCGGTTATGAAAGAAATATAAGTACGAGGTGCTAGGAAAATATGATGATTTTTATTATTGGCACGTGAGTTGTCCGTGCGGTTTTGATAGAAATATGGGCGCAAGGTGCCATTGAAATATGAAAGTGGGCTGAGACCCGTGTTACGACAATATGAAAGTGGGCTGAGACCCGTGTCTTATGATAATGAAATGAGGTGTCATAGAGTGACTTTTATTTGAAAGATATTTACTTGAAAGAATTTTATATTCGAAAGATATGTACTTGAAAGAATTTTATATTCGAAAGATATTTATTTGAAAGAAATGTATTCGGAAGGTATTTATTCGAAAGAATTATATGTGAAAGATTTATATATGAAGGACTTGTTTAATTGGTTGTACTTGTGTTCCTTATTCGTTTGAGCAATAATTATGGTGTTCTTGTTGCCTTGCTATTTATATCACTGGTTGATTTTTGTTGCTATCACTGCTAGTTATTTTTCCAGTACTATTATATACTACTATTTTGCACAGGTTATTTGACTAGTGAGTGTCTTGACTGTACCTCGTCACTACTCCACAGAGGTTAGTCTTGACACTTATTGGGTACCGATTATGGTGTACTCATACTACACTTCTGCACATTTTTTAGCAGTGCCAGGTATTGGAGATACCAAAGTCGGGCAGAGTTAGTGTGTTGATCGCAAGGATTCAAGGTAGAGCTGCTTGGTCATCGCAGCCCTTTGGAGTCTTTCCATTTTTTTGTACTGTCAACTCTTATTCAAGCAGTATTGTATATTCGATCCTTGAGATCATTGCATGTATTCAGTTAGAGTTCGTGACTCAGTATTACCAGTCTTGGGAGGTTGTTATTATTTGTTTTCGCTTTTGATTTTGACACTTGTATTACATTATATGTAAAAACAAAATGGCTTGAATTGTTATTATAATCGGCTTACCTAGTATTAGAGACTAAGTGCCATCAAAACGCATGTGGTGGGATTTTGGGTCGTGACAAGTTGGTATCAGATCCCTAGGTTCATAGGTTCTACGAGTCACGAACGAGTCAAGTAGAGTCTTACGGACCGGTACGGAGACGTCTATACTTATCTTCGAGAGGCTACAGATCTGTTAGGAAATTTTAACTTCTTCCATTCTTGTAGTGCGGAATTTGTTGATCTTGGAATTTGAGCCTTTGTATCTCTATTCCCTTACAAATGGTGAGGACACGTGATACCAGGTCAGTTGAGCAGACACCCGCGTATACTGCTCAGGCCGCAAGAGGTAGAGGCCGAAGAAGGGCACACGTACCGCGACTAGAGCACCTGTTAGAACAGTAGTTGAGGAGCCGCCAGTAGCTCCAGTTAGGGGACAGGTACCAGAAGCACCTGTTGTTGCCCCCGGGCTTCAGGAGACTTTAACACGGTTCTTGAATATGTTTGGTACATTAACTCAGGTGGGATTGATCTCTGTTGCACCAAATATTTCACAGATTTGGAAAGTAACTCAGAATCCTACCACCCGCACTCCAGAGTAGTGAGTTCACATTGGTCAGGTTCCGGGTGTAGTACGGGTACAACCTATTATTCCGGTTCAGCCTGAGGTCAGGCCAGAGGCATCAGAAGAAGAACAAAAGAGACTTGAGAGGTTTAAGAGGTATAGTCCACCTACTTTTAGTGGCACATCTACTAAGGATGCTCAGGGATTTCTAGAAAAGTGTCACTGTATTCTCTGCACCATGGGTATTGTGTAAGTGAGCGGAGTTACCTTTACCACAATTCAGTTGTCAGGAGTAGCGTATCAGTGGTGGCAAGTTTATGAAGAAGGTAGACCAGCTGATGCAATGCCACCAACTTGGGCTCAATTTTCGGAAATATTTTTGAAAGAGTTTGTTCCCCAGACTCTTCAAGATCCGTGGCGTATAGAGTTTGAATAGTTACGTCAGGGCACCATGGCAATGTTAGAATATGCTATCAGGTTTAGTGAGTTAGCCCTTCACGCACCTATCTTGGTTCCTACAGTCAGAGAGCGAGTCCGTAGATTCATTGAGGGGCTCGATTATGATCTTAAAATATGCATGGCTCGAGAGTTGCAAACTGATACTCCATTTCAACAAGTAGTGGAGATTGCGAGGAGGATTGAGGGTGTTCTAGGTGAGGAAAGGGAGTCTAAGGAGGGAAAAAGGTCTCGAAGCTCTAGAGGATTCAGTGGATTTTACTCTTCAGCTATGACCCATTATGGCGGAGACTCGAGCAGTCTGCCAGCTCAGTCTGCACATCAGATTACTCGGGGTGCTCCAGTAAGATCTTATAGTACACTACCAACACGAAATTCTTATAGTGGTTATTCCAATTATCTGGCATATACTCAATACGAGCAGCCGTGACCTCGGAGGGGTTGTTATGAGTGTGGTGATACTAGGCACATCATGAGATATTGTCCCAGAATTGGGAGGGGTAGATTTCATCAGAACATTCAGGCTATGGGCCACAATGCAGCTATAAATAGTTATAGGCGTTTTACCGAAGACTATCCTATCAGAAAAATGGGCTGCATTTTAGGCGCCCAGGAGAGCGATGGCGCAAATCAAAACGCCAAAGTCAGAAGCAAAATTTTTGCGGCGTTTTGGTGGGCGCTGGGCGCGGACCGGGACGACAAAGGTGTGAAATTAAAATAAAAGGGACGGGGAGAGAGAAATAGCCTCATTCTTTAGAGATTAAACCTCACCTTTCATCCTCAAGTCATCCAAGAGTTCTCATACTACCTAAGGTGAGTTTTAAGTGTCTTTTTATGATGATATCACTTCTAAATCACTAGTTACAACAAGGTTTTGTATTGGATTCCATAGGATTTCTTCAAAATCTCCAGAATACCCCAAAAGTTGTCTTTCAAGATTTGTTCTACAAGAGGTAAGTCTACCATTCTCTAACTAATTCATGGTGATTATTTATGTATAAAATATGTGTTAGGACTTATGGGATGGTGATTGGAAGCAATAAGTGCCCAACCTAGGTGTGTTGGTATTGTTGAGATTGTAAAATGAATTAATTGATAAGATTTGTAGGTTGGGAGTGAATTGTTGGGCATGCATGTGCTAAGGAAAGTAATGGATGACCTAGAGACGATTATGAGGCCAATCATTTCTGTGGAAGGTGATTGTTAGGTGAAGAAATTCCATTGAAGGAGGTTGTTGAAAACTATGCACATTAGATGTTTGATAAAATGTCTAAATGACTTAAAGAATAGAAATCATGCTAATATTGGTGCAATTGTATTGCATTGTTGTAGATTGAAAGTTGTTTAGTGTAGTGGACCATCGTAGTATTATTAAGGGGTGAATTTCAGATTTGAACAGTCCGGAGGTGGTTTCACTCACGAAGATCATTTGAAGTATCAGTTTAGTTTCGTCGAGGTAAGTATCTTGCCTAACCTTGAGTGGGGGAATTACCCCTTAGGCATTGAGTCTAATGTGGAAATTGTGTAACTGAAAACTATGTACGCGAGGTGACGAGTACGTATTTGGTTTATATGTGCAAATTATATCGGTTGAAATTCGTAGACGCCCTTATGTATTAAATTGAAAAATTGTTGGAACTTAGTAAATCCCTGATTTGTCATGCCTCGTTCCTTTTTTGTCGAATTTGTATTTTATATGTTAATTTGGTGTTATTGTCACTTGGATTTTTATGTGAATTCCGTGTGTTGTTGATTTGATATTTCTTGAAAATAATCACATTATGGATTTTTCATCTACAAATAAATAATTAAATAAGTTTAAATTGAGGCGTTTATATATTTATCAAATAGTTGGATTAAATAAGGCGTTGTCTTGTGATGAGTTATTTTCCCATCCTTGTGGTTGTTTTTTAGATTTTATATAAATTGTGTTGAGTGGGGGACTATATGTTGTGAAATTAATTGACTTTATTGTACCCTTGGAATGGTTGTGGCCTACGGGCAATTTGTAAATACGAGTTGATGATGTTGTGCTGTTGTCATAATATTCTGTGTGAATTATTGTGTGATTTGGGTTACTGTTATGCGGCGTATAAGGGTGGCATTCCATTGTTGACATTATGCGGGCATAAGGGTGGTATTTCACTATTATTATATATATTGGGATATTGTCTAGGCAGAGTGATAAGGGAGGCTATTTAACGGAGCTATAAGGGAGGCTAATATAGGAGCGATAAGGGTGGCTATAGGAGGGATAAGGGCGGCTAAATCGGGATTCGACATTTGACAACTCTTTTAAGGAGGTATTAAAAGAGGAGAGTCGCCACCTAACGATTTTTAAGGTGCGTTAGGGCACCTATTTGCATATAACTCTATTTTAACTAGTCAACGCCACCAATGATCGGGTAAGGGCTCAAGTTACCTCAAAGAGAAGGTGTTAGGCACTCCTCGAGGTCCACAACTGTGTGTCCCAGCCGAACTTAAATTATATGTATTAGTCTATGTGATCAAGTAAGCATAAAGAGTACAAAATCTAGGGATTTTATTACAAGGAGATCTTGAATGGGGAGGTGCAACTATTTTTCCATTCTAATAGAAAAGAAAGAATAGGGGGTCCTAAGTTTTTTAGCCTAAAGGATCACCCCGTGCAGCATTAATAATATTTCGTAACTCCCTTGAGATAGGGTGTTACTCATATTATCCAGTGGGCACAGACTATCATCTCCTGCTACCTGATTACTATGTTAAAATTGTTTACCTAAGAGCGCTCTAATTCAGTTCCAAGTCGTGCCCTATGCGTGCACTGCCCGTCCCATACCTATGGTCCAGGAGGCTTTGGACCTCTATTTAGGTAGTTCTAGACCTTATATAGGCTCTTAAAAAATTCAAAACTAGGTGAAAAACAAAACACATATTGGACTTCAAATAGGGCTCAGTTTCGCCTCCACACTTAAGCAAAAAATGCACGCAAAACAAACTTCATGTTAAGCAATTTAAAATTAAGAAACTAAAATCCCTATAGACATGATTTCTACGTGACTATGCACTAAAACATACAAGAGGTTTCAAAGGCTAGGCGCTGCTCATAGACAGGATTATACGATTTGCATGTTGATTAATGAAATTGTAGATTTTTGGTTATTAAGCCTGCTGTGTCTAGGTGACCCGTGCAGTAAGGAATAATGAAAGGACCATTGGGGAGATCCAGAAGTGCATAATAAACCATATTGAGAGGTGCAACATTGACTCTTATTAAGACGAAATAGTGTTGTCATATAGACAGGATCTCTAATGTTTATCACTTGGAGCTGATTTTATCATTACACTCAACCCTATAGACATGTTTTCTAGGTGAACAGTGCGATGCAGTAATGAATGAGATGATTAAAATCCTATAGGCATGGTTTCTAGTGAACAGTATGAGATAATAGCAAATGAGGTGATCAAAATCCTATAGGCATGATTTCTAATGAATATGCTGAAATGAATTGAAATCAATGACATTTATTCCTATAGGTTGATTTTAGTAGCACATAGCAGTAAGCATAATTGCAGCACTTTGAATTCATGTTTGCTAGCAGACCGTGTGTGTGTGTGTGTGTTTCCCCTAATGGCATGATTTCTATAGTGCACATAGTGATGGAATAGCATATATATAACAAGTAAATCATTGAGTCCTATTGGCATATTATCTCCCCATTTGGTATGCAAATATTAGAAATCTACCCATTCCCCACTTCACTAACACCCCTACTATTTATACAAAGTTATTACATGCCCATTAATGAGTAAGATACAAATGTTATACAAATAATGACAATAGGCCCACAGCAGGCCCAAATGAAATACCCAGCACTGTCTAGGCCTTTAGCAATTCTCACATAGCATACCCAGACTTCTAACAAGGAGCCATATTCATCAACACAACCCCAAAATCCATAGAGGAGCCCAAAGTCAATTCATATAACCATATTGCCAAGCATTGCATCATTTAAACCAAACGACTTAGATGTACAACAGATAATAGGAAGAAAGGGGTTGAATGAGGGTAGTTTAAGTTTCAGGGAATGACTAAGGACACAAATCCTAGTGTGTCAAAGTTCACAAGGGCCTCAAATGGACCCTTAGCAGTGCTTACACTAGGAGGTCAGCAGTAAAGCCTAGGTAGCCTTGGCTTTCAGCCGGCTAAGAATAAGAAGTTCAGAATAGCATAAGTAGCAAATGAGGAGAATGGACAATGGTTGAGTGACAGAACTGGGGGTACACTTATAACCTAAAGTAGACATAGCCAAGTTGAGCATACAGAGCAACTCATCAAGAAGTCCAGTAGGTTCAGCAGGATTTCCATACATAGCAAAGTATCACATAGACAACCACATTTTGAAAGAGTTGAGGAAGAAATAGGTTTGCATGGGTATAAAGAGATTATCATGTACAGATGCATGATACTAAACCAGTTGAGACCTAAAAAGTCCAAATTAAGCTAAGTATGCATCCTAGTATCATAAGATAGACATATTAACTCTCATCAGGAAACAGGACTACATTGAGACATGATAGGGAGCACACATTATGACAAAACCACATGTGGGAAGGGTCAGGGGAGAAACAAGTTTGCAGTCACAGATGCACAATACAAACAAGTTAAAACCTAAGAGATTATGCTAAACATACATCATAGTGTCATGCTAATTAGTATTTAGACATGATGGGGGATGCACATTATGACAAGCCAAATAATCACTAAAAGAACAGGATATCAGATAAACCACACACATGTTGGGGAACATATTAGCACAAAAGCAAGATCATAGAGAATGGTCTTAATACAAATTGAAAGACATTGCACATGCAAGAAAAATATTACAGAGATTCAGAGCAGTATGAGAATCCAGAAGGAGGGAACATTCAGGCACCAATACACTGGCTAAACGAACTTAAGAGGGTCAGATTATCCAAGTTAGACTTAGGAAATCTCAGAACTAGCAGCATTATGAGGAAGTTAAATGCTAAAGAGACTTAGAACAAAGTAGAATTGACAGAATCGTGCACAAAAGTAATCTAGAAAACATATTTTGCCATGGATTTCATAGGTGAGAAGACATGTAAATCAAATACACATAGGGATGAAATTGCAAAAGTCAAGTGGCTTAGCAGTTAACGGACAAAAATAAAGAACAAAATATCAACAAAAACCCAGAAACCTCGATGCGTCAAAGTTCCCAAGAGGTTCGAAAGAACCCCGAGCAATGCTAGCACTAAGAGAAAGTTCAAACAGTAGACTCTCGGTGGCCTTGGCTTTCAGCCAGCCAACAAAAAACATAGAATAAGATAATGAAGGAATTAATAGAGCAAAACTTCAAATTTTAGTGACTCTATATCGATTAGGTCCCTTTTCAAAGGGGAATGGGGAGGGGTTTATATAGTGACAGAAATCGAACAAGTAAACAAGGAAAACTGTAAAATCAAACATAAATAAGGAAGTATTAACATGCAGAATCAATAAAAATTAGATTAGGAAAAAAATAGGTAAACCCTTGTTGACAAAAATCAAAGATTGGCTGAAAATCCTAGCTAATCGGACCCATATAGCCATGGTCTTGATTTATACGGACTAGATATTGTCCAGATTCAAACGGTTGAAGTGAATGGGCAGAATCGGAAATATGGTACTTGCCATGTTTAGGCAAGTACTAAGTAATACCATGGAGAAACACCCAGTAGCGGAGAAACACTAGTATGGTAAGTGAATCTTGGGAGAATCCCATTATCGATGGGATTAGGGAAAGATTGGGAGAAGGCAGCGATTAGGGTTTTCTGGTGGGAGAAGGAGCGTTTGAGGGCGGCTGGGTAGAGAAAATGGGTCTCTAGGATTAGGGTGCCGGGTTTAAGAGAAGGGGTTAGTTTATTAAGGGTCGTTGATCATTTGAGATCAACGGCCAAGATGAAAGAATAGGGTTGGACGGGTCATTTAAACGGGTTACCGGCCGGGTTATTTTTAAAAAGGTGGTTTGGTTTTGGGCTTGGGGTAATTGGGCTAATTCTGGTCCAAATATTGGTTAAACATTGGGCTATTATTTAAATACCCATAATTTATCAAACCAATTTATAAAAAATGCTTGATAAATAAATAAAAATATTATTTATACACTAAAATGATTAAAAATATTAACTTTGTATTATAAAAATATAAAATGCTATTTTGACACAACTAATATAAATAAAGAGCATTTATGTACAGATATAGGTTATTACTGCAAAATTGTGCAAAATAGCTTAAACATATTAATGTAATTACATAAAATAAAGTAAAATATTTTAAACATGTATTATAGGTGCAAACATATTAACTTTAAGTAGTGAAGTCATCATAAAATAATTTGAAGGAGTAATTAATAAATATTCAAGCAATTTAAATACAGAAATATCAATTTTAAAGCTCTAAAATTATAGAACATTATAGAAAAATGAGTTGAATAGATTTGTAAACTAAATAATGATGTAAAAATGTGTTTTGAAAAATATATATATATATATATATATATATATATATATATATATATATATATATATATATATATATATATATATATATATATATATATATATATAAATGGTTTTTTTTTTGAGAAAATATGAGGGCAAAATTGGGTATGAACAGCTGCCCCTCTTTACCTAGGAATGATGAAAGAGTTGTTGGGTAAAGCAAATGATGACCAATTTTGGCCGAATTAAATGAGGGATGATGTGATTTGGCAAAATTGGGGGCCGAACCCTGGTTCCTGAGTTACCTACATATCCCTGATGTTACGGGAATTAGGTCTTGTGTAGTTCTGGATCCAACGGTCAACGAAACCGATGGATTTGTCATAAGAATAGTCATATGTTTCAGAAAGGGTTCCTCTGAGTAGGATAGTATCAGATGAATTTATGCGAAGTCATGAATGCGATTTGAAACGTTATGGATGTATCACTGTGCAAATATCTAAATGGTCATAGAGTAAAAGTCGAGTAATTTATGATGGTCGATTATGTTTGAAATAATTGCAGGATGTGAACATTGAATGGAAACCGAAGAGAAGACTGCTCCTGTTAGGAGAACGGTTACTTCCCGGATTACCTGCAAAACTTAAAACACGGTGCATGCAAGTATATATGGATTATTGCGAGAATTTAAACATGATGCAGATTTCCTTCGGAACCTGAGGGTTGTCTTTTGACGGTGAGGATGGTGTTCTTAGACCATGACATCCTGGGCCATGAATCATGTGATAAGGGATTCGCAGGCCATGAAATGATGTCCTCGGGCCATGAGAATGGTGCCTCCAAACCATAATGCCTTTGAATAATGATGTTTACTTTTAAGAGATCCTCGGGCCATGGAATGGTGTCTTCTGGCTATGAGGATGATGCCTTCAGACCATGACTCCTTTGGACAAAATGGCGATATTTCAGCCCATGAAATGCCAAATATGATGTTTGGTCGTATGCGAAGATGAGACAAGACAAGGCTTAATCTTGGGTAAGATGAGGGCAATTCTTAGCCCTGGATGAGTAGAGGATAATGCTAGGTCTTAGATGGCGTAATAGAGATAGCATTTAATCACGGGGAAAACACAGTGCTTAGCCTTGTGTAATTAGGGAGGCAATGCTTAGCCTCATGCAGGAAGAGCAGACAATTCTTAGTCTCATGCAAGTAAGGGAAGCGATGCTTACCTTCATGCAGGAAAGGCAGTGCTTAGCCTTATGCAATTAAGGAGGCAGGGCCTAGCCTCATGCAAATAGGATACAATGCTTAGTCTCATGCAAAGAAAGTCAATGCTTAGCCTTATGCAGTTAAGGAGGCAGTGCTTAGCCTCATGCAAATAGGAGACGATGCTTAGGACCCGTTTGGCCATAGATTTTGCCAAATTAAACTTGGGTTTTATTTGGCAAACACAGGTTTGGTCATAGATTTTGCCTACATTTTGGCCAAATCCCAAATCCCAAATCCAGCTCAATAGCTGGTTTTGGGCTAAAATATCACTATTATATTTTTTTAAAATTGCCCCAAACTTTTGTATTTTATAAAAGAGCCCACCATTTATTATTTTGTAACGATGTTGCTTCGCCTTCTCGATTATCTGATAGTGTATCATGTAGTTCATTATAAAAATGATAATTTTGTATCAAATTTATTTGTGTTCAGGACTATGGTTTGCGATAATATAATGAATGTTATTGATAATGGTACTGTTGGGTATTTGTGATAGTTTTTAGAACTTATGGGTATAAGTCATGTTTCATGTTTTTCCAAACCAAACTTCACCCAAAACATATGTCCAAACACATTTTCATCTTCAAACCAAACTTTACCCAAATCAGATATTTCAGAATAAATTTGGCAATCTATGGTCAAACACTAGCTTAGTCTCATGCAAAGAAAGCCAGTGCTTAGCCTTATGCAGTTAAGGACGCAGTGCTTAGCCTCATGCAAATAGGAGACGATGCTTAGTCTCATGCAAAGAAAGGCAGTGCTTAGCCTTATGTAGTTTAGGAGGCAATGCTTAGCCTCATGCAAATAGGAGACAATGCTTAGTCTCATGTAGAAAAGGAAATGCTTAGCCTTATGCAGTTAAGGAGGCAATGCTTAGCCTCATGCAAATAGGATACACTTCTTAGTCTCATGCAAAGAAAGGCGATGCTTAGCCTTATGCAATTAGGGAGGCAACGCTTAGCCTCATTCAAATAGGAGACAATGCTTAGTCTCATGTAGGGAAAGGCAGTGTTTAGCCTTATGCAAGAAAAACGACGAGTGACAGTGAGAAAGTAAAGTATTTCTTAGATGGAAGTGTTTGCGTTTGGTAACTTGTCTTCATGAAGGTAGTGATTTAATGTATCTACGGGTATTGTTGTCTTATCGTGCCTGCATCCAAAGAAGAATTGTGAGTTTTGTGGGGGAAGGTTGGTTTGCGCTTTTGTCTTCTGTTTTGCCTTTGCTCCTGTCTTGAGGTTCTGTTTGAGTTACCCTGGGTAGCATCTGGCTGTCATAGAAATAATGTTTTCGAAAAAATATCCATGCATTTGATAAATATAGTTATTTGAAATGTAGTAGTATGCGATTTTAAATAATTTAGATGAACCGGTGATTGTGACATATTTTAGAGACATTGAGACCTCCTTGCTTTAGAATTTTGAGGGTTCCCCTCAAAATTATGTCCCAGTTTAAATGCAATACATTGGTTGTTCCGTGTATGACGATGTCGGCTGAACTTGCTTTAGAATTTTGAGGGTCCTCCTCAAAATTCTGCCCCAGTTTTCTAATCATGGCAAAATGAAGATTTTATTAAGATGTGACTGAACCCACAGGAATGCCTACGTATCCCCTCTTAAACGGGAATCAGGTCAAGAGTAGTTCAGTTACATCAAGTGTAAAAATTTAAACATTCCTAAACATCGTATATCTTGACTGCGTCTGAGTTGATAGGTTATGGCCAAATCTCTCCGTCCATTTCTGCAAGTGTGAGTGCTCCTCCTGTTAGTACTCGATGAACCATCTAGGGACCTTGCCAGTTAGGTGAGAACATCCCCTTGGCTTCATCTTTATGCGGGAAGATCCGTTTTAGCACCAACTTCCCCGGTGTGAATTGTCTAGGTCTGACCCTTTTGTTGAAAGCTATGGCCATTCTATTTTGGTAGAGTTGACCATGACACACTGCACTCATTCTTTTTCCATCAATGAGGGCCAGTTGCTCATATTGGCTTTGTACCCATTCTGCGTCGCTGAGCTCGGCTTCTTGTATAATTCTCAGAGAATGGATTTCTACTTCGGCAGGGATAACTGCATCAGTACCATAAATCAACAAATAAGGAGTTGCCCCAGTTGATGTGCGAACCGTGGTACGATATCTGAGCAGATCAAACGATAGCTTCACATGCCACTGTTTCTAATTATCTATCATCTTCCTCAATATCTTCTTGATGTTCTTGTTGGCGGCTTCTATAGCTCCATCCATTTGTGGCTTGTATGCTGTGGAATTCTTATGCTTGATCTTGAAAGTTTCACACATGGATCTCATCAAATCATTGTTAAGGTTGGCGGTGTTGTTGGTGATGATTGATTCCGGCACCCCAAACCGACAAACAATACGATCCCTAACGAAATCTGCGACGACCTTCTTAGTTATAGCCTTGTAAAATGCGGCTTCAACCTATTTCGTGAAATAGACTTTGGCCACTAGAATGAACCTGTGCCCATTTGAAGCGGCGGGTTTGATTGGACCGATGACATCCATCCCCCAAGCAGAGACAGGCCAGGGTGCACTTGTTGCATTGAGTTCATTGGGTGGCACTCGTATCATATCAGCATGTACTTGGGATTGATGACACTTTTGGATATTCCTGATGCACTCTATTTTCATAGTCAACCAAAAATATCCTGCTCTTAATATCTTCTTAGCTAAGACAAATCCATTCATGTGCGGTCTGCAAGTTCCGGCATGTATCTCTTCGAGCAATTTGGATGCTTCCTTGGCATCGACAACCCGTAAGAATCCCAGATATGGAGTCCTTTTGTATAGAATTCCTCTTCTTTGGGAGAAGTGGTAGGATAATCTTCGGAGTGTGCATTTCTGAGTATGATTTGCGTTCTCCGGGTACTCTCCTTTTGCCAAATATTCTTTGACGTCGTGGTACCATGGATTTCCATATATTTCCTCTTCAACATGAGCACAATAAGCTGGCTGATTATGAATCCCTACTAGGATATGATCGATGAAATTCTTGTCTGGGTGTTGTATCATGGAAAATAAAGTGGCCAATGCATCTTCGAACTCATTCTGGATTCTCGGAACATGTTTGAACTCTATTTTTGTGAATCTCTTCATCAACTCTTGTACATAGTACATATATGGTAATATCTTAGTGTTCTTCGTGGCCCACTCTCCTGAAACCTGATATAATAAGAGATCGGAATCTCTAATCACCAGCAACTCCTGAACGTTCATGTCAATGGCCAACCTGAGTCCCAAGATGCAAGCCTCATATTTTGCCATATTGTTGGTACATGGAAACCTGAGTTTTGCGGATACTGGATAGTGTTGATCCATTTCTGACACTAAAACTACTCCAATACCCACTCCTTTGAAATTCGCAGCCCAATCGAAGAACATTCTCCAACCATCATAGGCTTCGGTGATATCTTCTCCTACGAATGATACCTCTTCGTTGGGAAAATACATTTTCAGTGGTTTGTACTCTTCATCTATAGGATTTTGTGCCAGATGATCCGCCAAAACTTGCCTTTTGACCGCCTTCTGAGTTACATAGATGATGTCGAACTCACTCAGTAGTTTCTGCAATTTTTCTAACTTTCCCTTAGGCATGGGTTTCTGGATGATGTATTTTAGGGATCCATCCTTAATATGAGATATGTGGTGTACGCACAAAAGTAGTGCCTCAACTTTTGAGCTATCCATGTCAAAGTGCAGCAGGTGCGCTCCAGCAAAGAGTACCATGCTTCATAGGGTGTGAATTTTTTACTCAGATAATATATGGCCTGCTTCTTTCTTCCCTTCTCATCATGTTATCCCAAGACACAGCTGAAAGCCCTATCTAGTACAGATAAATAGAGTAGCAGAGGTCTCTCAGGTTTCGGTGGGACCAGAACAGGTGGCTTGGATAAATATTCCTTGATCTTATCAAAGGCTTTCTGGCACTATTAAGTCCAACTTGTTGCAGCATCTCTCTTCAACATTTTGAAAATTGGTTCACAGATCACAGTTGATTGTGCTATGAAACGGCTGATGTAATTGAGATGCCTTAAGAAACTCATCACATCTTTCTTGTTCTTCGGAGGAAGAAAATCTTGGATAGCCTTGATCTTTGACGGGTCTAGCTCAATTCCTCGGTGGCTGACGAAGATCACTAGCAGGTTTCCAGCAGGGACTCCGAAGGCACACTTTGCGGGGTTCAGTTTCAGGTTGTACCTTCAAAGTAGATCAAAAAATTTCCTCAAATCCGCTATGTGATCTGTACCCTTTTTAGATTTGATTATGACGTCGTCCACGTACACCTCTATCTCATTGTGTATCATCTCATGAAAAATGGTTGTCATGACCCTCATATAAGTGGCTCCAACATTCTTTAGGCCAAACGACATCATTTTGTAACAATATACTCCCCATGGTGTAATAAAGGTTGTCTTTTCTGCATCCTCTTTATCCATCCAGATCTGATGATATCCCGCGAAACAATACACAAAGGATTGAAGTTCATGCTTGGCACAGTTGTTAATCAGTATGTGTATATTGGGCAAAGGGAAATCATCTTTGTGACTTCCTCTTTTATTTTCAAACTCATATCTGGCTTGAATTTTCTGAGCTTTTGTTTCACTGGTGGACACATGGGATTGGTGGGTAACTTGTGAGCCACTATGGATGTGCTCAGGCCAGTCGTATCATCATAAGACCATGCAAATATGTCTTCATACTCCTTCAGGAACTGAATGTATTCTTCCTTCTCTGACGGCGATAGATGAACGCTTACACGCGTTTCCTTGACTATTTTGGTGTCTCCAAAATTAACTGTTTCAGTCTCATCCAAATTGGTAGGCTTGTTTTCAAAAAATTTCACTTCTCTAACAATTTCCTCGGGTATTACATCCTCTTCTAGATCCTCTGAATCACTATCCTTATGATGCGTTGTCTCAATACATGTCACAGTCATAGGTTCGTCGGGATAAGTAAGAATAATGCTGTAGAGAAAAAATGTAAAGAATAATAATAAATACTAAAAATAACAATGCATTAGATAAATCTTGAAAACATCAAACAAGTACGGCTCCATGACTCGAGCAATTATTTCAAACAAAATATGCTTAAAACAAAATACTGAAAATGTCTTAGATGCTCATAAAATTGCTTTAAAAAATAAATGATACTAATTGCCAGGCTACCAATGAACTCGACGGTCCCTTGATGGTGTAACAGTCTAGTTCTCGAGAACAGCTCCCTTCTCCACGGTTTGAATAATAAGGTTTTCCTCCTCCTCCTCCTCCCCATCGTTAACTATCCCACTGCAATCCATGTCTTCATCATCCGGAAACAAATTCCTTAAGCCAGTTAAAACTTCATCTTCTTCGGACCCCCACATCATGTCAGCTTGATGAAATGACTGGTGCAAATATGATACTGGTTGTTCTAGAGGGTAATAAGGATCACGCCATGGTGGCGACCAATTCTGACACTCTTGCCAGGTGTATTCATACCCCGAGCCCAAAAGTTGTGCCATGACGCTTTAGCTGTATCGGTTTGGTGATCCCCTAGAGATTCTTGCCGAGACCCTTGTTGGGTTCATACCTTGTCCATGACAGTATACTTTCTATCTTACTACTCCACCATTTGTCTTTCTCAATTGCGTTGACGCGCTCGATGTGATGGTATGTTTCTCCACCCAACTTCCTTCTATTCTCGATGACCGGAACAGTCTGATTTGTTTAAATGGGATTACTTCCATCTCCATGGATGATCACTTCCTGATGGTTCCACTCAAACTTCACGAAATGATGTAAATTAGAAGCTACGGCCCCAGTGGCATGTATCCAAGGTAGTCCTAATAATAGGTTGTAGGTAGAAGATATGTCCAACACTTAAAACTCAACATCAAACCAAGTTGGGCCCATCTGTAGGATGAGGTTGGTGTCCCCAATTATGTCCCTTTGAGACCCATCAAATGCTTTCACATTCATACATCTTGCTCGTATCTCGTGTAGGCCTTTACCCAATCTTTTCAGAGTAGTTAGTGGACATATATTGAGACTCGAACACCCATCTATCAAGACTCTGGCAATGATTTGTCCTCAAACTGCACTGTGATATGCAGTGCCATGTTGTGACTTAGTCCTTCTGGTGGTAGCTCGTCTTCATGAAAAGTGATCTTGTGGCTTTCCAACACTTGCCCTATAATGTTGGCCATTTCTCCACTGGTGATGTTATTGGTTACATAGGCTTTATTCAACACCTTTATCAGGGCATTCCTATGTGCCTCAGAGCTTTGCAGCAGTGATAAAATGGATATTTTAGCAGGGGTTTTGTTCAGATGATCAACCGTAGAATATTTTCTTGCTTTCACCTTTCTCCAAAGGTCATTCGAGCGAGTCTCAATGACAGACGGTTTAGATGCAGCTTCTTTGCTTGTTCCTCCCAAATGCTGGGGTGTATAGATCCTACTGGTTCTGGTCATGCCTTGCGCTGCACCTGTTTCTTCCATTTTTGTTTTTCCTTTCCTTCTTGCTTGCGCAACATAATCTCATGGTATAGCATTGGGCTTATAAGACGACGTAGGTGCCACCATCACAGTGATGGGCATTGTTACTTCAACCTCAAACGGAGTTGGTGCAGCTACCTCAACTTCAATTGGTGCCTGAGTTTGTACCACGATAGGTGTGAGAGTGATTGGAGATGTTTTAGGATTATCCCTTTTTCCAATGAGTCCAATTGACCCTTCCGAGTCCCATTCTTCATCGGTCTCTATCACGTTTACCCCTTCACCCCTCTGATCCGGGAGAGGATTGTTACGAACATTGGGTACAGCCTCATTTGCCTGTATGACTTTGGGTCAATTAATGTCTGAATATTATCCTTCAAAGTACGACACTCACCAATAGTATGAACCTTCATGCCTGAGTGATAGGCACATGTCTTATTTGGGTTAATCCACTGGGAAGATTTTTTCATAGCAACAGCGGGAATGTGAGTGACATAACTGGCAGCCTTTAGCCTCTCGTATAGTTGGTCTATGGGTTCAGCAATTGGAGTGTATTTTCTGGGCGGTATGCGGTCGAAATTTGGTCTTGGTTTTTGGTAATTTTGGCAGGCTGGTGGTGAGTGGTAGTATGTTGGTTGGGTGTTATAGGTATGGTAAGTGGAGGCAGGTTGTTGATATCAGGGAGGTGAAGGCTGATATGTGGGTGGAGGTGTTTAGTATGTGAGAGGAGACTTCGGACCTTGGGCTACCATTACTGCAAAGCTTTATTTGTGGCCTGGAGTGCTTCGAAATTCGTCACCATTCCACTTTTGATCCCTTCTTCTATTCTCTCTCCCAGCTTGATAATGTCAGAGAACTTATGGTTTTCAATAACCATCAACCTTTCATAGTATTGCGGATCTTGAGCTCTGACGAAGAACTTATTCATCTGTTCTTCTTCAAGTGCCGGCCCTACTTTTGCAGCTTCAGACCTCCACCGAGTAGCATACTCGCGGAAGGTTTCCGTTGGTTTCTTCTTGAGATTTTGAATGTAGAAAATGTTTGGTGCATTTTCTGTGTTGAACCTGAATCGATCCATGAAATCCTACAACATGCTCGCCCAACTAACCCACTTCTTTGGGTTCTGACTGATTTACCAAGACAAGGCGTATCCGGTGAGGCTCCTCATGAACAAATTCATATGGATTCGTTCATCCTTGCCAACCCCTACAAGTTTGTCACAATACATTCTTAAATGCACCTTCGGATCACCAGTTCCGTCGAACATTTTGAACTTAGGAGGTTTGTAACCCTCTGGCAGTTCTATATTTGGCTAAATACACAAATCCTCATAATTCAAACCCTCAATGCCTTTGCCATCTTCGACACTTTGAACTCTACCAGTAAGCTTCTTGAGTTCTTCCGCCATGTTCTTGATGAGCAGGTCCTTCTCGACGGATTCGGGTATATATAGGGTCTGTTGTGGGGTATGGGGTAAAGTTTCCACGTATATGGGATTGCTTTGGTGGACTCCGGGAATCTGGGCGTAATGGTGGTCATTAGTTGAGTTTTATGGGTCAAGAGTAGGTTGTGGTGCATTCTAAGGGGTGTGGTATGTGGTTGTTTGTGGGTATTGAGTTAGATGGTGATGGTGTTGTTGAGGAGTAGGTACCGGTGGAGGGTTGTGATTCTGAGGAGGTGTGGCGTATTGATGTGGTGCGGGAGGATTCGGTGGTGGGTTTTGATTCTGCGTGTTTTGGGGAGGTGTCGGGTTTTGGGCGTTTGTGTTTTGTTGGTTGATATCAGGGACGTTTAGGGTGAGGGAAAGGTTTGACAAGTTTCGGACCTGCTTAAGTTCCCTTGTAGCTCAAATATGTTTTGTTCCAGACGTAGGACCAATTTATTCTGTGCTGGAGTACTCCGACCCTCCGAAGTTTCAACGTTCTCTGCATTGTCCTTTCTGATACCGCTTAAATCATCCGTTTTCCCTTTTCCTTTGCTTTTTCCTTTAGGATCACTTGGTGGAGGAGGAGGTGGAGGACCTCTGGATCTAGTATGATTTGCGGATGATGCTAGTATGCACGAACCAACCTTGGGGAATAGGAATAATCAAAAGAAAGAAAAATAAAAGGTAACCAAGTCAGTAAGGGATACTGAAAGAATGCTTGCAATATTGAACATGCTCTGCAAAATCATGTAATAGAATCGCGTCCTAATTTGGGGGGCCTCATTGTGCCCGAGGTAGGCCTAAGTGACGCATAGACTTGGATAAAATTGATGCCAATAATTGTGTCATTTCATTAATGCGAAAATGAATCAAAACCTTACTAAAACGACAATAATAAGAAAGTTACTAATGGCATTTTCCTTATTACATTCGAAATCTAAAACTAAGTTAAAAAGCAGTAAAGAACATTTCTTAATCTACCTGGTCCCAGAAGGACCTTCCCTGTGCTTGGCTCTCTTGACTCCATCAATCAGATTCCCAAGGTCGCGCATATCTAAACAACAGGTATGCATTTTCTAGATGCCCCCTTCATTGCTATCCATGTTCTGACAATATGAAAGCCTTTTTCTCATCTTTCCCTCAAGCTCCATCAACCCTTTCTCGAAATATTCTAATCTTTCTGTTGATTTAGTGGCAGTTTCCTTCCATTCGTTGATTGATTCCATATCCACTTTGTGTTGTTCCAAATACCTAGCTTCATACTCGAAAACCCTCTTGCGTAACATCCTATATTTGACTTGTGCTTTAGCAGCCTCATCTATAACCCTATTTTTCAGATAAATTCCTGGTTTGACATCCCTCGCTATATCATCTACCAACCATGATGGGTATAAGTACACATGGCCGGCATGATACCTGTCTGGCTCAATGGTATCTTTCTCCACAATGACCTTTTGATTCCACATATGCCGTCCCTCAAACTTGAACGAAATGATGTTCCCTTTAAAATCTGCTTTGTATTGGACCATGTTGGAAACCCGAGGTATAACCTGTTTTCTTCCCGATTGCCTCATTACCCTTATATGAGCATAAAGATAGATCTCTCTTAACCCGATCAACACTAGATGAGTAGTTTTTCTTGATCTGATGATGAACTCACTGCTAGGAACCATTCAAACATCCAATGTACCTTTTCGTCAGTCATATTGCTGATGAAATGCACCAAACTCACAGCACTTCCAGGTTGCACAAACCTATCAGGGATAAATGTCATTCTCTTTGGATGATGGTAAGCTATATAGTCATTCAATGATCGTAGCAGAGGCTCTTGGCGATATTCACCTCTCTGGAAATGTTCTAATAAGCAAACCTACAGCAACAGATTACAGCCCTCGAAGTATCCATACCCTTTCTTGCATCGATCTAAAGTGCGATACATTTCGGCCAAGATCATGGAGATGATAATGTAAGTTTATCCCTCGATTCCTTCCATTAGAATCCTAGCGACCATGGCTAAGCGAGTGTGGATCCTTTCCCTTTTCATCAAAAATATCAGCGATCCCAAGAAACAGACAATGAACACAAAAACTCGGCGGTGCGTCCAACCTAAGGAAGTGATGGCAAGTTCATCATGATGAATGCGATATGACTTTCTATGCCCATAACATTCGTAAAGGAATTCAAATGGGATGTATGACTTCTTCAGACAAAGCAACTCATCATTTTTCTCGAAACCCAGCATTTTCAGAAAACCGTGAGGGGTGCGATTCTCTAGAATTAATAACCCTGGGCTATCCCATGACAGCTTAGCGAAACCTCCTATTTTCTCTAAGAGAGGAGTCACTTCTATGTTACCGAATCGGAAGATAGCTCTTTTCTCATCCCAAAACATAGTGGCGGCCTCAATCAATGCCCTATTTGGACGAATGTCGAATAAGGAAGGTAAATTACCAAGGACCCTTTTCACGTGATTCTTGTAACTAGGTGAAAGGTTCTTCCCCCAATCAAGAAGAAAAGGTGGGATGGTTTGAATCGTGCCGAACCTGTGGACTTCATGCTTCATTTTCTGCAAACAAATAGAGTTAGCCCTTTCCCCCTCCAGATTCGACTATTTACACACTAATGATCAACATATTGGCCTATTTTCTCCAAGTAATGCACATAACGTGACGGTGTCCATTGGGATTGTGGAAATCCCATCGGACTTTGGACAAGGCTTATCTTAGCGGGCTATCACGTTACCAACGTTCTAACATGTACTAGGTTTAACATGATGCATGTACATTTAATGTTGGAGTGAGGTTTCTAGAATAGCCTGGACTGGTACTCCCAAGTGGACCACTTGAGAGGGCAAGGCACAGGACCGTCGACTACACCGCTGATCGACTAGTCTACCGCAAATAATCCTTTCCGATTTAAAAGGGTAATTTTGGAAGAGCGCGGACACTCATGTTGATAATTGCAACGAGTGGAGTATGATGTGGAGCATACTTTATGCAGAGATAATAACACATTGCCAAGTATTTGCATGATAAATATGTAAAAAGCGGTAAATACAGTATTAAGGTAAAACATGAAAAACATAAAAGAAAGACAAAGGAAGAAGTTAGTCCGTGGAATATATGCGAGAATGTAATAAACCAAACAAGGGAGTAGGGACGGGAGAGACATGATGTAGCAATCTTTAAACAAATGAAGAGCAGTTTAGAGCAAATAAAGATGAATAGGAAAGGGATATGCATGTTATAACCAATTTAAGCAAAGGAAGGTGGAGCAGGGAAGGGATGTGCATATTACAACGAATTTAAACAAATAAAAGGAAAATGGAAGAGGGATGTGTGTGTAGTAGCAAATAAAAACGGAAAAGGGAAGCGCGTTTATATCAAAGAAGACTAATCCGTATAAGCCAAATTCACTATGGTAAGAGCCTAAGTGTAAGTCCCCAGCAGAGTCGCCATGCTGTTGCGCCCCTTTTTTCTCGCGAAATCAGGATTCGACATGTGACAACTCTTTTAAGGAGGTATTAAAAGAGAAGAGTCGCCACCTAATGATTTTAAATTGCGTTAGGGTACCTATTTGCAAATAACTCTATTTTAACTAGTCAACGCCACCAAAGATTGGGTAAGGGCTCAAGTTAACTCAAAGAGAAGGTCTTAGGCTCTCCTCGAGGTCAACAACTGTGGGTCCCTGCCGAACTTAAATTATATGAATTAGTCTATGTGATCAAGTAAGCAAAGAGAGTACAAAATCTAGGAATTTTATTACGAAGAGATCTTGAATAGGGAGGTGTATCTATTTTTCCATTCTAATAGAAAAGAAAGAAAAAGGGGGGGGGGGGGGGGTCCTATGTTTTTTAGCCTAATGGATCACCCCGTGAAACATAAATAATATTTCGTAATTCCCTTGAGATAGGGTGTTACTCATATTATCCAGCGGGCACAGACTATCATCTCCTGCTACCCGATTACTATGTTAAAGTTGTTTATTTAAAAGCGCTCAAATTCAATTCTAAATCGTACCCTGCGCGTGCACTACCCGTCCAATGCCTATGGACCATGAGGCTTTGGACCTTTATTTAGGTAGTTCTAGACCTTATATAGGCTGCTCAAAAATGCAAAACTAGGCAACAAAAAAAACACATATTGGGCTTCAAATATGGCAGTTAAGGGCTCAATTTTACCTCCACACTTAAGCAACAAATACATGCAAGACAAACTTCATGTTATGCAATTTAGAATTAATAAACTTAAATCCCTATAGACATGATTTCTACGTGACTATGCACTAAAACATACAAAAGGTTTCAAAGGCTAGGCGCTGCTCATAGACAAGATTATACGATTTGCATGCTGATTAATGAAATTGTAGATTTCCGGTTATTAAGCCTGTTGTGTCTAGGTGACTCGTACAGTAAGGAATAATGAAAGGACCATTGGAGAGATCCAGAAGTTCATAATAAACCATATTGAGAGGTGCATCATTGACTCTTATTAAGACGAAACAGTGTTGTCCTATAGACAGGATCTCTAATGTTTATCACTTGGGTCTGATTTTATCATTACACTCAACCCTATAGACATGTTTTCTAGATGAACAGTGCGATGCAGTAACGAATGAGATGATTAAACTCCTGTAGGCATAGTTTCTAGTGAACAGTATGAGATAATAGCAAATGAGGTGATCAAAATCCTATAGGCATGATTTCTAATGAATATGCTGAAATGAATTGAAATCAATGACATTTATTCCTATAGGTAGGTTTTCTAGTAGCACATAGCAGTAAGCATAATTAAAGCACTTTGAATTCATGTTTGCTAGCAGACCGTGTGTTTGTGTGTGTTTCCCCTAATGGCATGATTTCTATAGTGCACATAGTGATGGAATAACATATATATAACAAGTAGATCATTGAGCACTATAGGCATATTATTTACCCATTTGGTATGCAAATATTAGAAATCTACCGATTCCCTACTTCACTAACACCCCAATTGTTTATATAAAGTTATTACAGACCCATTATTGAGTAAGATACAAATGTTATACAAAATAATGACAATAGGCCCACAGTAGGCCCAAATGAAATACCCAGCACTGTCTAGGCCTTCGCCAATTCTCACACAGCATACCCAGACTTCTAACAAAGAGCCGTATTCATCAACACAACCATAGAATCCATAGAGGAGCCCAAAGTCAATTCATTTAACCATATTGCCAAGCATTGCATCATTTAAACAAAACGGCTTAGATGTACAACAGATAATAGGAAGAGAAGGGTTGAATGGGGGTAGTTTAAGTTTCAGGGAATGACTAAGGATCCAAATCCTAGTGTGTCAGAGTTCACAAGGGACTCAAATGGACCCCGAGCAGTGCTCACACTAGGAGGTCAGCAGTAACGCCTAGGTAGCCTTGGCTTTTAGCCAGCTAAGAATAAGAAGTTCAGAATAGCATAAGTAGCAAATTAGGAGAATGGACAATGGTTGAGGGACAGAACTGGGGGTACACTTTTAACCTAAAGTAGACATAGCCAAGTTGAGAATACAGAGCAACTCATCAAGAAGGCCAGTAGGTTTAGCAGGATTTCCATACATAGCAAAGTATCACATAAACAACCACAGTTTGAAAGATTTGGGGAAGAAATAGGTTTGCATGGGTATACAGAGATTATCATGTACAGATGCATGATACTAAACCAGTTGAGACCTAAAAAGTCCAAATTAAGCTAAGTATGCATCCTAGTATCATAAGATAGACATATTAACTCTCATCACGAAACATGACTGCATTGAGACATGATAGGGAGCACACATTATGACAAAACCACATGTGGGAAGGGTCAGGGGAGAAAAGAGTTTGTAGTCACAGATGCACAATACAAACAAGTTAAAACTTAAGAGATTATGCTAAACATACATCCTACTGTCATGCTAATTAGTATTTAGACATGATGAGGATGCACATTGTGACAATCCAAATAATCACTGAAAGAACGGGATATTAGATGAACCATAGACATGATGGGAAACATATTAACATAGAAGCAAGATCATAGAGAATGGTCTTAATACAAACTGAAACATATTGCAGAGATTCAGAGCAGTGTGAGATTGCAAGTTCATACAAAATAGCACATGTAGGGATTCTGGGATTGACACAATAGGCTAATTAACTAAAGAAGATCTAAGTTATGCCATAAAACAAAACGGTTCAAATAGGGCAGGGAAAACAAGTTGAGGTAACCGTTAAGATATAAGTCAATCACTAATGAGGTATGGGGATCATGTTGAGTGACACAATAGCAGGGGAACATGTCATAATTAACACAGGAAGTTCTAGCCCAAGTGTGAAGCATTCATTATAAAGATTAAGGACACAACAAATAAGCATGTTTTAGGGAACATTCAGGCACCAATACACTGGCTAAACAAACTTAAAAGGGTCAGATTATTCAAGTTAAACCTAGGTAATCTCAGAACTAGCAGCATTAGGAGGAAGTTAAATTCTAAAAAGACTTAGAACAAAGTAGAATTAACAGAATCGTGCATAACAGTAATCTAGAAAACATATTAAGCCATGGATTTCATAGGTGAGAACACATGTAAATCAAAGACACATAAGGATGAAATTGCAAAAGTCAAGTGGCTTACCAGTTAACGGACAACAATAAAGAACAAAATATCCACAAGAACCCAGAAACCTCGATGCGTCAAAGTTCCCAAGAGCTTCGAAAGAACCCCGGGCAATGCTCGCACCAAGAGAAAGTTTGAACAGTAGACTCTCAGTGGCCTTGGCTTTCAGTAGTCCAACACAAAACACAGAACAAGAAAATGAAGGAATTAACAAAGCAAAACTTCAAATTTTTAGTGAGATTATATTGATTAGGTCCCATTTCAAAGGGTTTATATAGTGACAGAAATTGAACAAGTAAACAAGAAAAACTGTAAAATCAAACATAAATAAGGAAGTATTAACATGAAGAATCAATAAAAATCGGAGAAGGAGCATTTGAGGGCGGATGGGTAGAGACAATGAGTATCTAGGATTAGGGGGGCGGGTTTAAGAGAAGGGGTTAGTTTATTAGGGGTCGTTGATCATTTGAGATCAACGACCAAGATGAAAGAATGGGGTTGGGCGGGTCGTTTAAACGGGTTACCGGCCGAGTTATTTTAAAAAAGGTGCTTTGGTTTTGGGATTGGGGTAATTGGGCTAATTCTAGTCCGAAAATTGGTTAAAAATTGGGCTATTATTTAAATACCCAGAATTTATCAAAACAATTTATAAAAAATGCTTGATAAATAAATAAAAAATATTATTTATGCACTAAAATGATTCAAAATAATAACTTTGTATTATAAAAATATAAGTAGTTAAATACAGAAAAATCAATTTTAAAGCTCTAAACATTATAGGAAATTATAGAAAAATGGTTGTGTGTGTGTGTGTGTGTGTGTGTGTGTGTGTGTGTGTGTGTGTGTGTATATATATATATATATATATATATATATATATATATATATATATATATATATATATATATATATATATATATATATTGAGAATTGTTGCAGCGATAAGGGTGGAAATATGAGCGATAAGGGTAGCTATTGATATTGTCAGGGCGGAGGGATAAGGGAGGCTATTATAGGAGTGATGAGGGTGGCTATAGGAGAGATAAGGGTGGCTATTGATATTTTCAAGGGATAAGGTGGGGTTATTGTGTTGATAATTTTTATTTGATGATGTGGGGTTATTGCGTTGGAAATTTTGATGTGATTTTGTGATATTCCTTGTGTTTATTTTATATCTTGTACAACTTGTCTTGTTATTTCGATAAACTTGATAATAGTCTGATCTATGTTGAAATTGTGAGATTGTGGCTATTGCCGAGCGGATTATGTTATTGGCACGTGAACTGTTCGTGCAGATGTGATATGAAATATGGGCATGAGGTGCCAGGGAGATATAATGATTATATTATTGGCACGTGAGTTGTCCGTGCGGTTTCGAAAGAAATATGGGCACGAGGTGCTGGGAAAATATGATGATTTTTATTATTAACACGTGAGTTGTCCGTGCAGTTTTGATAGAAATATGGGCACAAGGTACCATGGAAATATGAAAGTGGGCTAAGACCCGTGTTACGATAATAAGAAAGTGGGTTGAGACCTGTGTCTTATGATTATGAAATGAGGTGTCACAAAGTGCCTTTTATTTGAAAGATATTTACTTGAAAGAATTTTATATTTGAAAGAAATATATTCGGAAGGTATTTATTCGAAAGAATTATATGTGAAAGATTTATATATGAAGGACTTGCTTAATTGGTTGTACTTTTGTTCCTTATTCGTCTGAGCAATAATTATGGTATTTTTGTTGCCTTGCTGTTTATATCACTGGTTGATTTTTGTTGCTATCACTGCTAGTTGTTTTCCAGTACTATTCTATACTGCTATTTTGCACATGTTATTTGACTAGTGAGTGTCTTCACTGTACCTCATCACTACTCCACAGAGGTTAGTCTTGATACTTACTGGGTACCGACTGTGGTGTACTCATACTACACTTCTGCACAGAAATGTGCAGAGCCATGTATTGGAGATACCGGACTCGGGCAGAGTTAGTATGTTAGTCGCAAGGATTCAAGGTAGAGCTGCTTGGTCATCGCAGTCCTTTGGAGTCTTTCCATTTTTTTGTACTGTCAACTCTTGTTCGAACATTATTCTATATTCGATCCTTGAGATCATTGCATGTATTCAGTTATAGTTCATGACTCAGTATTACCAGACTTGGGAGGTTGTTATTATTTGTTTCCGCTTCTGATTTCGACACTTGTATTACATTATATGTAAAAAAAAATGGCTTGAATTGTTATTATAATCGGATTACCTAGTCTTAGAGACTAAGTGCCATCACGATGCATGTGGTAGGATTTTGTGTCGTAATAGATAATAATGTTGAGGGTAGCTGGACTGTCCCTGTTGAAGTTGAACATAAGCTTGCGATGCCCCTCTTTGAGCTTCTCTGGACCCCGAAGTCATCATGGACCCTTCATCTCTCTTTTTTATGTTTTCCAAACTTCCCGACCTATTTTGGATTGATTGGGTGGTAGCTTTGAGGGCAGACTAACTTACAATTCTACCAGTCTTGAGGCAATTTTCGACCATTTCCCCTGTCTTGATCTCTTCTGCAAAAGGTCTATCCATTGCAAACATCATATTTTGGAAGTAATCAAGATCTTGAGCCTCCAAAAAAATAGTAATCAACTCGTGGTTATCCATTGGTGGCTTAACTCTATCCGCTTGCTCCCTCCACTTGATGGCATACTCCTTAAAGCTTTCAGTTGGCTTTTTCTTTATATTGGATAGGGAATTGCGATCTGGAGAAATATTAATGTTGTGCTGAAATTGTTTGATGAAGGCCTATGCTATGTCATCCCAAATATGCAAGTGAGAGATATTTTGGTCAATAAATCATTCGTATAATACCCCCACAAGACTCTCCCCAAAACAAGCCATCAACAATTCTTCTTTCCTGCAGCACCCCTCAGCTGGTTACAGCACCTTTTCAAGTGGGCGATAGAGACGCCGTGTCCATCACATTTCTCAAATTTTAGGGTCTTGAACCCTGGTGGCAAATGGATGTGAGGAAACATGCACAAATCACTGAATGAGACACTTTTGTGACCACTTAGTCCTTGTATGTTCTTTATGTTCTGCTCAAGACTTTTTATTTTTTTGGCCATCTTATCTGGCTCAACTATCTTGACAGGCTTTTCATTTTCCCCTAGTGACTCGTACTGACGATTCTGATTGTATGGAGTTGAGACGCTGAAAGCCATATTTGTAGAGTAGTATTGGCCATCATAAGCATGAAATGGTGGCTCGTTGTTTTTCCTCATCACAAAAGGTGGCGGCAAGATTTTATATGCCGACGTGCTAGATATGACGAGAGGGGTGTTCCTGACCGGTGCGGTTGGAGGTCGCACATTAGAGGTACCAGGGGCAGCAGGGAAGTTTGGTATATACCCTGGTGGTATAATGTGATCACTCGTTGCAAGGAGCGGTGGTTGAGTAGAAAGGGGTACGATAGATGTTCCCTCTAAGGGACCCTAAGGCGGAGGCTGACCAGAGACCCAAGCTTGATACACATAAGACAGTTATTGTTTTGATCTTTTTAATTCCTCCGATTCTTGCTCAACTGACTGACCCTGGGGGTTGTCATTGACCAACTCAATTTCATCATTATTAGCCATCAGTAGAAATAATTCCAACACTTTTAGCAGAAAATGAATTAAAGCAGTTTCAATAATAAAAGTTCTCGTAAACAGGGATAGAATCCCAAAAACACAACGTGAAAGTTCCCAACTATTGAGGTGTCACAGAGTACATGAGCATCTATACATCACAAAACAATATTGTCTATGATAGTCTGAAACTAAATTCAATAAGCGGAAAGATAGGGAAGAGAGAAAAGGTCTGCGAAACGCCCGACAGCTACCTTGGAATCTCTAGAAGATCAATTGTGCGATAAAATCAACACCCACCGTGTCCGAAAACACATGGATTTGCACACGAAATGCAGGGTGTAACGTGAGTACAACCAACTCAGTAAGTAACAAGACTAAATAAAGAACTAAAAGTAGTGACGAGCTTCACAGTTAAAGTTCAAATTACAGTAATCTACACCTAGGAAGTTAGGCATGCTTTCAAGTTTGACAATAAGTCCAAAATAGTTATTTCATGTCATGTTCATTTGAAACAGAAGATAGTATCTCTCAGAAATTTCAAGGTAGTGATATATGACAGCTGAAGTACAACAATAATGAAGTCAAATCATCCTCATAGAGCAGCAGCCACTGATCCTCCCATTCACTCCAACCTCACAATCACTCATTCCTCACAGTCACTTTATCCTCTCAGTCGCTCAGCACTCCACACTCGCACTCAGTAAGTACCTGCGCTGACTGGGGGTGTGTACAGACTCTGGAGGGGCTCCTTTAACCCAAGCGCTATAACAAGCCAATCATGGCATATATCAATGTAACATACTGCAGCGTGCAGCCCGATCCCATAAATATCCTCACAATCAGGCCCTCAGCCTCACTCAATCATCAATCTCTCCAGTATCTCGGGATCTCAATGATCATGAAAATCAGCCCAAATAGAAATGATATAGTGTATCAACAAGGAACAATAGAGACTGAGATATGATATGCAATTAAAACCATGACTGAGTACAAAATAACAATTAGAAGATAATTCAACATATATGCGACCTCTGTGGGTCCTAACAGTGTCAACACTTGGTCTAAACATGCTTTCTAACATGATTTGCAGTTCAATTTCTCTAACACATGGAAAATGTACAAATAACAACAGATTTTTCAACTACACAGTTCCATGGAATTGGCCGAGCCACAATCCTTACGGTGCATGCCCACACACCCATCACCTAGCATGTGCTTTACCTCAAAACCAAACACATGACACATAACACGGGATTTCGTACCCTCATAACCAAATTTAGAACTGTTACTTACCTCCATCCAAGTAACTCTCTACTCCAACACACCATTCCCTCGCAAACGGCCTATGAATGCTTCGAATCTAGCCATAAAAAATTTGATATAATCAATACGATCTAAAGGAATCAACTCCATAAGAAAATGCTAAGTTACTAATCAAAAATTAAAAATCGACTCAAAAGATGACCCCTGGGCCCGCATCTCGAAATTCAGTAAAAGTCACAAAACCCGAAATCCCATTCAACCACGAGTCCAGCCATACCAAATTTATCAAAATCCGACACCAAATCATCCCCCAAATCCCCAAATCAAACTCTCCAAGTTCCTAGCCTTAAACTACCAATTGACACCTTAAACACACAACAACTAGGTGGAAAAATCAATGGGGAAGCAAGATTATTGATTGAAAATGAGCAGAAGGTGCTTACCTCAAAAATCCCTTGGAAAATCCTCTCAAGAATCACCAAAACCTGAGCTCAAAATGTTTAAAATAAAGAAAAATCGCGAACCCTTGTATTTAAGTGTTTTGTCCAACACTTCCGCTTCTGTGGACAAACAGCCGCATCTGCAGCGTCGTAGAAGCGACAATCCACTCGCTTCTGCGATGAACCACTAGAGTTGGTCTTTCGCTTCTGCGGTTCCTTCCCCCGCATCTGCGCAATCGCAGGTGTGGAATTCCCCATCGCACATGCACGCCTTCCACTTTTGGGCACCTCTCTCGCCGCACCTGCGGCCACGCAAGTGCGGAAAACTCCTCGCACCTGTGACCACCTACACACTCCTCTCCAAACTTGCACCTGCGCAACCTAGCCCGCACCTGCAAGCTCGCACCTGCGATCAAAGCTCCGCAGGTGCGGTTACACCAGTAGAGTCCAGCTTCAGCAATCTCTCAACTTCAACTTTTGATCTGTTAACCATCTGAAATCAATCCGAGGCCCCCCGGAACCTCAACGAAACATACCCACAAGTCCTAAAACCTCATACAAACTTAGTCGAGCCCTAAAATCACATCAAACAACTTTAAAAATACGAATCGCACCCTAATTCAAGCCTATTGAAACTAAGGAATTTCAACTTTTACGAACGACGCTGAAACCTATCAAATTACGATCCGAACACACTCATAAGTCCCAAATCACCCAACGGAGCTAACAGAATCATCAAAACTCCATTCCGGAGTCCTTTATACATAAGTCAACATCCGGTCAACCATTTTAACTTAAGCTTTCAACCTTGAGACTAAGTGTCTCATTTCATTTTGAAATCCCTCCGGACCCGAACCAACTACCCCGGCGAGTCACATAACAGATATAAAGTACAAAATGAGCAGTAAATGGGGGAACGGGGTTACAACTCTCAAAACGACTTGTCGGGTCGTTACAATGATGTGTTGCCAGTTTCACCACAAACCAACCACCTTAAGCTTACTATATAAGAGATAATAAATGTGTTGGGGTTAAGTATTTTAAATATATGAATCACAAGTAATATGCCATGCTCCTAACATTATCACCACCTCTAACATGCTTTTAGAAGGATTCATGTTTCATTCCGGCTTATAAGGTTGCTGCTTATTGACACTTTTATTTCTTTCCTCTTTTTTTCGCTTTTCTTTTCACTCATCTCATTTTGATCCCACATTTTATAGTCGTTGAAATATATTTCGATAGAACCTTTTGGGGGTTGCCTAAGTATCATGTCGCTGTATGAATTAGATCATTACGTAGTTCAGGGACATAACCATTCATTGTTGTTATTTTCTTAAAATTTATTTAAAAAAATAAAATCTCTATTTATTATTAAATATAAATTTATGAAAGCAATGTCTTTTTGGTTCATTTTCCATTTTCTTAAAACAAAATCTTTTTCGTCAATTTTCAATTTTTTTGATACATAACTCAAAACACAAATTACATAAAGATACAACTTGAAAAGATAAACATTTAAACAAGACCAGACTAGACTCAAACATGCTAATTTTTTAAAGACAAAACAACAAGACTAAAACACCAAAAGACTCTTAACAGACTCAATGACAACAAAGGAACAATCAAAGTGGACCGCCAACTAAAAAGAAACTCTGATCTCTGCAGGAGAATCCACCAGTATCAGTGTAGTCAAGACATGTATTCCTGCGGCTGACCCCCAACATCGCGGTATATCCTCTCTAAGTCTGCAGATATGTGATGGGCGACGTTCACTGATACTTCGGCAAAACTGCTCAGGCGTCATTCCTTGGCAACTCCTACATACTCAGGAGGTATATGTTGCTACCTCAAGGATCTTACCCTTGATGTGCTTCTGAGCAAAATGCAACTCTTGATTTTTCTATCCACGGGTTTCGGCTAGGTCTAGTGTATAATTCTCGCATTCTAAGGTCATATCTCTCTGGCACTGAACTTCTACCGACTCCCCCTCCAATCGATCTATCACCTTTTGGTAGTGATGTGTTTCTATTTGAAATTCGGCGATATGGCTCTCCTTACTTGACTCAACACGTCTAACTGATCCCTTAGACCTTGGATTAATGGATCAAAACTTATGCGTTCATGATCACTGACCACCTTGAACTGGCTTCTCTTTCTTCTTATTGTTGGGCGGTTGTGACTATGTTCTTCTTCCTAATTTGGGCTTTGAGTGTTTGCTTCTCTCGTGCCCACTAAGCCTTCTCTTCCTCAAAAGCATCACACTGCATATGCCTATCCACTTTAACGATGCTAAGCTCTTCTTGTTCTTCAAAGGTAGATTCATAATCTCTTTTCAACTCTTCCATAGCTAGCCCAACTCTATTTCGAATCTCAGCCTCCCAATCAAATACATTCCTTATGGATCTTTCTGGCATTTGCTCTAGGATCGCCTGATTGTGAAACCACTCAAGGTACGTGAGGATCACCTCTCCACATTCAGGATCGGCTACCATCTCATCCAAGTCAGAAAAACCACTACCGAACCAAACCTTTTGTGCATATGACTCCCTTGGAAGTTCCTCTCCCTTGAATTCCCACACAAATGGATGCATGTCCTCAACATGAAGCCTATTTTGCTCTCTCCCTAGTTGGCGCATAACATGGAGGGGCGCATAGGGTTGGAAACCTCTGAAACCCATGAGTATAAAGAATGGGTGATACATCAACATATGCATGACCCTAGTAGAAGGGATCCAATAATAGCTCCAAGTGATTCTATTAGCAGTCAATGAACCAAGTAATATCCTCCAGACCCTCACCCCTTCTGGAAAATTACAACTCGCGACCCAATCTAGGTGACATCCAATGTAATTCAGCCAATTATCACAAAATTTTACTATTATTGGATGATGATAAAGGTGCTCTAAGAACCACATCTGCAACAGAATATTGAAACCCTCTAATTAATCTTCACCCTCTTGGCAGCGGGTCGAAGCTCAAAAAATATCTTCCAGAATCATGGGAAAAAGGGTATGATCCTCTCTACTTTGCAGAAATGAGACAACCGCAACTTATCGAATTCTAATGTGCCCACCACACTATGGAAAGACCATGATTCCTAGAAATGATATCTTAAGCGCGAGAACTCTCAACTCTCTCCAGGTGTCGTAACTCAATTGGTTGACGAATTCTGATCCCGAGAAGCTTTCAAACCCTTTCACATCCCCAAATTCGTTATACAAATATTCCAATGAAACTCAACCTTTGTTCAAGCAGCCCATTGGAATTCGATGGAGGCATAACGTCTTCAAGAAATTGTTCACGCCAACTTTTCTCGAAGTCGTAGGCTTTTTACCACAAATATTTCTCCCCAATCCTGTAAACCCCCTAATTCTTCCAATGTAGGCATCATTTCACAATCTTTGAATTTGAACACATTCAAGTTAGGCTTTCAATGTGTCCCAAAAACCCATTAGGGCCTCGATTAAATCTCTATTAGGCTTAACTTCCCTGATGTTTGTGAGGAACTTGAGGTTCTTAAAAACTTAATTATGTTCCCATGTAGCGAAACTAGCCCACCAACTACTAGGGGTGGGCGTTCGGGCAGTTCAGATTGGATATGAGAATTTCGGTTTGGATTTGCAATTTGCGGAATCCAAATCCAATCCAAATAAGTTCGGATTAGGTCAGATTTTTTAAGTTCGGTTTCGGATTAATCGGTTTGTATATTATGGATTTTCAATTTTGAGCGTATAAGTTGAGATGTTTCTACTTTTTATAAAAATGAATATCCAAATGAAGTACTCATATTAAGTTACCTAAAAAGTCCCTCATCCTTGCCACAATCATCCAAATAAAGTATTCAAGTAATGAAATTATTATTTTTTAAAAATACAACAGAGACATTAAATGAGAAGTAGCAATAGTAAAATAATGTCCAAATAGAAAGTATTATGACAGTAACTTAATAATTAATATTGAATATATGAGATAGTATCTAATTGGTAGGGTATTGAACTTATTATTATTCGCATATGGATAATGGACTAAATATAAAGTATAAATTTTTTGAATTTTTGGATATCCAAAAACCCGAAGTACCAAATCCAATATCCAATCCGAAATCCAAAAATTTAAAAAGTAAACCCAAAATCTAATCCGTAATCCAAAAATCCAAACCAAAAATACGAAACATTCAGATTTCGGATTTGCCCAAACTATGCCTATCCCTACCAATTACTAAGACTAATTAGGGTCTTATCTCTGATCAACAACATAGGAGGTGTCTCGTCCCTTACTTTTTTCTGATTGCTTCTTTGTCGAAAATTCATGATGAACCTAAGAATAAGATAAAAAGGAGTCAGAACTTACCTAAACTGTATGCAACCTCCGATTTATTTATTTTAATAAGGCTTATTTAGGACTCAATTTATTTTTTATTATTATTATTATTATTGAAATTACTGGACACAAAAGGTAAAATGATAAAAAAAAATAGGGAAAATGGTTATTATTATGAAGACGGCTATTTGGTACTCTCGAGAGAGCTTTAAAGGCCGTCTCCGCTAAAATGGCCAAACATATGAACAAAATAATAAAAAGTAGATAAAATAAATAAAATGGTTGTTTTTAAGAAAACAACCCTTCGTTACTCCCGAGAGAGGTTAAAAGGTTGTCTCAGCAAATACGACCAGACAAAACTAGAAATGATGGCTATTTTTACGAAAACAACCTATCGGTACTTCCGTAGAAAGTTTAAAGGTTGTCTTTCGCAATTAATCGTACAAAAGGGCAAAATAGTAAAAAGCAAACAAAAATGGACAAAGTAGTCATTCTTACAAAAATGTCCCTTCAGCACTTTCAAGCAAGATTTTAAGGCTGTCTCGGCAAAAACGGCGGGGTACGATGGCAAAACGGTAAAAGGTGATCGAAAAAAGCTATTTTTTTCCGAAAGGTTTCATGCACATGTGTAATTTTTATGCTTTTTTTTTTTTGAAAAGTGTGAGCTGAACTCGATGAAGGTTGCCTACGTATCTCACCAGTATTGAGAATCAAACCCGCATAGTTCGATAAAACCGACTATTTTTCTTTCTGATTTTTATGAAAATTAATCTTTAACACCATACGCATTAGACCACATCGTATTTGTTTTAATAACAGACATTTGTACAGAAATAGTGAGCATATCTTTTTTATTTCTCTCTGTTCATTCAACTGATCTACCCTAAAACCAGTCAACATACAAGTCTCCCAAATAATGTAAAATATAGCACATAACATAAATATAATGGTCCCAATAAGGTACTTGTCCTAAAACAGAACTCGGCATGAGGTTTGGTTTTTCTAGGTTTAATTTTTGGTGGAGAAGATATCTAGACTGGATTAGTCGAGTGGACAACTCAAGCCGATGAGGGTCAGCATACCGGTAGCATTACTTTCCAGGTTAGCTGGTGGTGCTCCCCACCTAAAACATGTGTGACTAAAATCCTTCACCGGGTGGCAAGAACCTCGGCTATCTAAAAGAAAGCGGGTTATGTCAAGGAAATGCCTAATTGTAATTTCAAGAAGACTGAAAGGAGGTGCATGAGAAGAGAGTTTATATGTACGGTTCAACAATAACAAAGCGGTAAAAAGTGGACAAGTAGCACATTAGGCTCAAATAAATCACAATATATACATAATTAATAAAGCCAAATAAAGTCAATGTACAAGCTCGAATTCTGGTTAGTCCCCAGCGTAGTCGCCAGAGCTGTCACACCCTTTTTACCCCAAAAGATATATGTTATGGATTGTGTGTGGGTTAAGGAGTTTTTCAAATTAAAGTGATAAGTTTTATAGGAGATTATTTTATTTACAGAGTCGCCACTTGAAATTGATTTTTGGGTGTTCCAAGTCACCTTTTATTTGAATCCCTAATCAAGTGAAGGTTGACTCTATTTATTAGTGGTCTGCGAAAATAGAAGACTGGGTAAGGAATTCTATTGTCCGGAGAGAAGGTTTAAGGTACTTCCCGAATCCCGTGGTTCCAGCACAATCGCTTTATAGACTACAACTTGGCTCGAATAAATTTTGGACAAACTGTGATTTATATGATTTTTATGTTTCACTTATATACGCTTTTATTTCTTGATTATTAAGATTATTTAAAGGATGTTTTGTACAATAAGATGTCATAACCACACTACGCACGCGAATGTGTGATCGAGACTGTCATGACCCAAAACCCTCTATAGGTCATGATGGCGCCCAACGTCGATGTTAGGCAAGCCAACGGTGAACCATCACATTAGTTGTTCATTCTATTTCTTCCAAAATCATAAATTTTAATAAGGAAGGAAATTTACACTTTTAAATCCACGGGAACGTACAAAATTAGTAGTTTATAAAAGAAATGAAAGGCGATGATAATATACAAAACCGTAAGCATCAACTAATATATCCCAAAACCTGGTGTCACAAGTGCATGAGCATTTACGAAGGAGTACAATAATAATAAAATATATGTGAAATGTAAATAAGATAGGACAGGGTGAATAGTACGATGGGGACTCTGTGGACTGCGATGCGTAGCCTGGAATGCAGCTCACATAAAGTCTCCTCAACAACAGTGCCTACGGGCTAGGATGATCACCAAATGAACCTGTCAGATCCTGCACATTTAGTGTAGAAGTGCAGCATGAGTACGTGAATCAACGTGTACCCAGTAAGTAACTAGGCTAACCCCGGAGAAGTAGTGATGAGGTGTTGACATCGTCATTTACTAGAGGTCCAATAAAGTTATATGGTAAATCATAAGCTGATGTAAAGCACAACAATAATAATGAGGTAAAATCGTAAATCACATAAGCTTATAACAATATCTTTTAAAGATATATATGTCTGAGTCTCGTGTTTCTATCTCAACAGCTCAGATATGGGAGGATGGTCTCGTGAAGATTCTGACTACTAGCGATATAACGCACGATTATGCCGAGGTCATATGGCCCGATCCAGAATAATGTGTACACTACCGAGGGTCGAGCAGCACAAACCATAGATGCATCTATTATACTGTCGAGACATTCGACCCGCTCCACAAGAAAGGAAGGAAATTACCGCATTACGAGACACGTGCTTACAATACCGTACATGAGCACAAAGTGAATATAACCTTTACCGTTTCTCAAATAACTTGCCAACAACTCAAGGTGATAAGGCTCGGCCTAATATATACATATATTTCTAAATCAATTTCAGTTATAAATTCAATTAATTAAGCCAGCAAAATGAGTTCAAATTATTCAAATATTGCATGATAAAGTCCTAAGTCTACCCGGACGTAAATATGCTTTATCTACGTACGGACTCTCATCACCTCGTGCGTATGTAGCACCCACAACTAGTAGCACATAACAATTACATCACATAGGGGGTCGTTTGTAATGACCCGGCCGGTTGTTTTGAGATCTAGCATGTCGTTCGGCGGTTTGAGGCCTTGAGTAGCTTCACTTCAGGTATTATGACTTGTACGTATGGTCAGAATTGAACTTCGAGAAGTTCGAGATTGATTTGGAAAGAAAATTCTAATTTCTAAAACTTTAAGTTGGAAGAATTGACTAAGGTGTGACTTTTGAGTAAACGATCTCGGAATCGGGATTTGAAGGTTCCAATAGGTTTGTATGATGATTTCGGACATAGCCGTATGTTCGGGTTGAGTATCGGATCACCCGGGAGCATTTCTGGTGTAACCGCACTTGTGAGGTTTTGGCCGCAGGTGCGAAGCCACAGATACGGCCAAGAGGGTCGAAGCGCTTCTGTGCAGGAGCGTAGGTGCGAGGAAATGTCCGCACCTACGAAGCCGCAGATACGGAGAGGATATCGCAGAAGCGAAATTGACCAAGAAGGCCTGGGGCCGCAGGAGTGGACTTTGGCATGCAGGTGCACAAGCGCAGAAGCGCTATTTGGGCCGCAAAAGCGGAGGCTATTGGGTTGAGTTAGAGCCGCACCTACGATGGATTTTCCGCAGGTGCGGAGCCGCAGGAGCATCTATTGGACCGCAGGTGTGAAGGTCGGGCTAGGCATTGTGTTTCTTTAAACGAGGGTATGGCTCAATTTCACTTCATTTCGTTCATGGGAGCCGAGTTTGGAGCACTTTTCGAGTGCCATCTTCATCAACTATTATGGATTAAGTGATTTCTTTACATTGTGAGTTAAATACATGGGTATATATGGTTTTAAGCATGGGAATTTGTAGAAAGTAGGATTTTGGTAGAAAATCTAGAAAATTGGTATTTTGGGATTTTGACCACGAATTTGACACGGAATTAGGTATAAATTATATATTTGAGTTCGTGGTGTTATGAGTAAAGTTTATCTTCAAACATTTTCGGAATCCGAGCACGTGGGCCCGAGGGTTGTCTTACTTGGCTTTCTGAGCAGAATTGGGAATCACTATAAATTGTTAAATTATACGTATTGGGGTATATTTTGATTAGTTTGCACGTTGTTTGACTAGTTTTGGATCGATGGGTTTTGGTTCTAGGTGTTAGAGTGGCTTTGGAGCTAGTTATGGAACTCCAGAGTGAGGTAAGTCTCATGTCTAACCTTGTGAGGGGGAAACCACCCCTATCATGACCCAAAATTCTCACCTTCGGGACCGTGATGACGCCTAACATTTCACTTGCTAGGCAAGCCACCGTTAGAAATCTTTTAACCATTTTTAACAAATTATCTTAATTAAATAGAAAATAAACCGTCAACCAGAATAATATCTGAATTTAAATGAACAAACCAAAATAATAACGATGTCTAAATACCATCCCAGAATAGGAGTCACAAGTGCACGAGCTTCTAGAATAATACAAACAAGTGTCTGAATAAAAATAAAGTTGTCTGAAAGAAAACACACAGCTAATATAAAATAGAAGGGGACTTCAGAGCTGCGAACGTCGTGCAGCTGCACCTTAAGTCTCCTCTGATAGCTGAATCCGAGCAAATCTACAGTACGCCACTGGGACTAACTCCGGTATCTGTACAAGAAGTGTAGAGTGTAGTATGAGTACAACCGACCCCATGTACCCTGTAAGTGCCGAGCCTAACCTCGACGAAGTAGTGACGAGATTAAGGCAAGTTGCTTACATTAACTTGTACGCAATAATAATGATAATAATAGGAATAGAGATAAGACAAGTAAATCGTAATAATAATTGAAGTCAATTCAGCAGTCATAATCCTTCAATTAATTTTTGTTGTGGCGTGCATCCCGCTCCAACAATATAAACTTAGAATAAAATTTGTTGCGGCGTGAAACCCGATCTAACAATATAAACTTTCAATTAAATCCCATTGCGGCGTGCAACCCGCTCCAACAATATAAACTTTCAATTAAATTTTGTTGCGGCATGCAACCCGCTCCAGCAATACAAACTTAAAATAAATTCGTTGCGGCGTGCAACCCGATCCAACAATATAACTTAACAACACTTAAATTTAAAACTACTCCAATAAACACCACATTTAATAAGAAATAATAAGGTAATAAAGCATACAATAATTATCATTTATTTTAGGAAACAAGTAATGACTAGTAGCAATTAATTGTGGAAATCAGGGAGATAATAGGCTATTTAATATTTAATATGCTAAATGTCAAGTAGTAATTTTGATACATAAGTCAAATAAGCATGTAGCAATTATAGCATGAATTCCAGACATAATATTGGACAAGGAATATGAGAGAAATAATTCATACAATAATTAATTCATGATTTAAAATAATTTTTGATTTTTAGATAAATATGCAAACAATCAATTTGACGACTTATAGCACTCGTCACCTCGCCTATACGTCGTTACACATGAAATTCACGAAGGAAATAATTCAAGAGTTCTATTCCCTTAAGTCAAGGTTAACCACAACACTTACCTTGTTTTGCAATTTCAATTGATCACTTGACCACGGCTTTTCCTTTCGAGTTATTCTCCAAACCAATCAAACCTAACAAATTATTGTCCAACAATTCATTTTGAGCTATAGAAATTATTCACAATTCAAAAGAGACTTAATTTAAGTCATTTTTGGAAGAGTCAATGTGTGGACCACTTTTCGGAACCCAACGAAATATTATGGAATCCGGACACCCGTTCCGATACGAGTTCAACCATACTAAAATTATCAAATTCCGACATCGGATTGTCTTTCAAATCCTAAATTTTTATTTTTGGAATGTTTTACAAAAACTTCAATTTCTTCCATCTATATCTGAAATAAACGATGAATATAAACATGAATTTATGATATATAATCACTTTCGGATATATAACACTTACCCAAGTCAAAATTGTGAAATCCCCCTTTGGAAACGCCCAAATCCGAGACTCAAAACTAAAAAATGAGCAAAAATGGCTAAGACACGATTTTATGTATTCTGTCCAGCATTTTCGCATATGTGAGCTCGCATTTGTGAGAAAAATCTTGCATTTGCGACATGAGGCTGTCACGCAAAATTCCGCATCTGCGGACTTCAATGTTGCACCTGCAACATCGTAGAAGCGACCAAACGACCGCAGAAGCAATTGGGCCTTCGCAGAAGCGGTCGTGCATATGCGCCTCATTTCTCCATAGAAGCAAAGGAGCTGGCCAGTGCCCAAGTCGCAGAAGTGGCTACGCATCTGCGGCTCCTTCTTAGTAGATGTGATCGCATCAGCAGTCAGCCCCCTTCAGCAGCATAACAGAGTTCCAAAAATGATCTGCGGCTTGTCTGAAACCCACCCGAGCCTCTCGGGATCTCGTTCGAATATTCCAACAATCCCCGTAACATAATACGGACTTACTTGAGGTCTCAAATGACATCAAATAATGTCAAAATTACAATTCACTCCTCGATTCGGACTTATGAGTTTCAAACTTTTCATTTTACAAAACCCGCGCCAAAACGTATTAAATGAATCCAGAATGAATTCAAATTTGGTGCACAAGTCATAAATGATATAACAGAGCTATTCAAACTCTCGGAATCTCAATCCGAGTCCGATATCGATAAAGTAAAATTCACGGTCAAACTTGGGAATCTTTAAGCTTTCAAACTTCTAATTTTCAATAAATGGTGATAGCTTGAGCTAGGGACCCCCAAATTAAATTCTGGACATACGGCCAAGTCCCAAATTACAATACGGACCTACCGAAACTGTCAGATTACTAATCCGGGTCTGTTTGCTCAAAATATTGACCAAAGTTAACATAAGTGCGTTTTAAAAGCACAATTCACATTTTTATCAATTTTCACATAAAAGCTTCCCGAAAAATTATACGGATTGTGCACGCAAGTCGAGAAAAGCTGAATGGTGCTATTTGAGATCTCAGAACACAGAAGTGAATGTTTAAAATTAAAGATGACATATTGGGTCATCACACCCCCTGGGTGATATTTATGGTTATGTGCAACTAGTTGTGGGTGCTACGTACGCACGAGGTGACGAGAGTCCGTACGCAACTAAAGCATGTTTATGTCCGGGTAGACTTAGGATCTTATCTTGTAATATTTGAATTGTTTGAACTCATTTTGCTGGCTTAATTTATTGAAGTTATAAATGAAATCGATTTAGAAATAGATATATGCACACTACGCAAAGCCTTAACACTTTGAGTTTTTAACAAGTTATTTGAGAAGAAAATAACTAGTCAAATCAAAGCCAAACGCTTCGAAACTAGTTAAACAACATTAAAATCAATCAAAATATACTCCAATGCTTACAATTTAACAATTTATAATGATTCCCAACTCCGCTTGCAAAATCCTTAAAGTCAACCCTTGGGCCCAGGTGCCCGGATTTCAAAAAATTTCGAAGAAAAACATTACCCATAATACCACGAACTCAAATATATAATTTATTCCTAATTCAATGTCCAATTTCGTGGTAAGAATCCAAAAATACCAATTACTAGGTTTTCTTCAAAATCTCACAATTTCCACCAATTTACATGTTCCAATCCATGTATAATTTATGTATTTAACTCACAATAAGAAGAAATCACTTACCTCCTAGTTGATGATGAAAATGGTGCTCCAAAATTGCTCCCAAAGTCGGTTTCCATGAAGAAATGGAGTGAAAATGAGCCAAATCCCGATTTGGCCAACATATATAATTCTGCCCAGGCGATCTTCGCACCTACAAAGCAAATGGCCGCTTCTACGGCGTCGCTTCTGCGGAAAAACGCCTGCTTCTGCGGAAATCACTGGAGACGCCCCCTAGCACCTGCGGATAAGGAGCCACACCTGCACCATCGCAGGTGCGAGAATCGACCCTCGCTTCTGTGCTCCTTTGTGCTTCTGCGGTGAAAGCCTGCCTCTGCGAAGTCGCTCATGCGACCAAAACATTCCGCACTTACGAGGCTCCCCTGGCTAGCCCCTGTCCGCTTCTGCGATGACACCATCGCTCTTGCGTGTACGCACCTGCGGCCAAACCCACCGCAGTTATTTTTGAAGTTATTTTGCGTGTACGCACCTGCGGCCAAACTAACCAAATGAATCCCATTCTGAAAACCCATCTATGAATCCGAAGTTATTTTCTCCCATTCCTCAAATGCCACACCGCAGATCGACGATAACATATAATATTCCAAGTCCCCTTTTCCATAATCTACTACCATAACTCGATACTTAACCATACCACAGACTCGAAATCCTTAGGCACCGCACCTTAAACTTTGAACCTACTAGGACCATTGTTGAGAGTCACCCACTCTGACTTGTCCCCGAATATAATCAAACTCCAAGGCCATGCTAGCACATGAACACCCTCTCAAAGAAACAACCAGCCGAATTCCTCTCCTTCTACATCACATTCACACGAAGCATAAACTCTAGGTCTTCCCAAAACCTGAACATGAACCGATAAGGTCAAAGATAGCACACATTCCTCAAATCCTTTGCTCAAATTACCACTGATGTTTTCTTTCCTTAGTCGAAATAACCCATCAATACTCAGATACCCAGAAACCGCACAAGTTGAAAACTACGCAATCTAATCATAGACGGTGGGGCTCACCCACTTAGCTTGAAGCTACAATTACATAACCCTGGGACCCGCTAAGGTTCTTCCTTCCCCATTAACATCAGCAAACAGTCCAACAACACATTTCAAATTCGAAGTCATGTTGCATCCAAATAAAATCCATGGTCCTAGTCACTGCCCATCACGGTTCCCAAATTGCTCTAAGCTTCCCTTAAGGCGTGTGGCTATCCTACCACAGAACCCATATGCTACTCTGCCACTCTACCCTTTTGGTCAAACCATCTCCTTTAAGTAGCTCCTCGACTTCTACTTTTCACACTTGACCTCCTAACAATTCAACCACCGCAAGACACCTCCCACATGTCCTTCCTCGTCCTTCACTGCCCAATTATTGCTCCAAACCTTAATCCATCTCTATAATATCCAAACACATGAGTCGCCACCAACTCTAAACCTCTTAAAAGATCATCTTTCTCGAGCCATCAATACTAGAAGTACCAATTCAATTCCGAAACCGCTACACTTTGTTATCTCCGACAACCATATCTCAGGACTAGCGAACATTATTGCATTCAACAAGGATGACGACACCACATCACAGATGAAACATCCACCACACTCAAAATACCAAGTCTCATTACTCCATCAACCCAAACACTCATAGTCCGATTGCCTTTCCTCCGCTGGAAATAAAACACTGAGCCTCTGAATTATGCATTAAGTAAAACCTCATTTCAAGTCATTCACTGCCTCGACACATAGACATGCATCCTACCATTACACAATCACGGTACGATAACAACGCATGAATCGTCATAACAATCAATGCCAAATCTCAAAACCATAGGAAATACTAATGCTGAGCTGAAACGACAGGACGACCTTCCGCAAGGCGACGGTACTAGCCCAATCAAACACGCAGGCAGATACACCCTGCACCACCTCTGTAGTACCATGACAATTCCCCGATTCCCAATCTATAACAAGAGTTTCACATCGCATAGGATTGAATAGGAAAGGAATAAATGTACAGGACTCAAAAGAATCAATTCGCACGATGAGGAATCAAGAAGGAAAGTGCTCCTAACAGCCTTGTAGCCTCTCAAAGATAAGTACAGACGTCTACGTACCGATCTGCAAGACTCTACTAGACTCGCTCATTATTCGTGAGACCTAAGTGAACCTAGCGCTCTGATACCATGTTGGCACGACCCAAAATCCATCAAGGCCGTGATGGCGTCGGACACCGCCGTCAGGCAAGCTAAAAATAAATACTTGATTTGGTTCTCATTTTTAATATTTTTGAAATCATATTTCCTTCGATTAAATAGTAGAAGATGGAATTCACAATGTAAATAATTATATTCTTAACAATTTCAATACAGAACAACCCATAATCACCCCCAAAACTCGGTGTCACGAGTGCATGAGCATCAACTAAGAAGTAAAAATAAAGTACAACATCTGTCCGGAATACAACTTAGATAGGAAGAATACAAATAACTCTGAAGGAGACTCTGCTGGCTACGGGTCGTAATATGGAATGCAACTCACGTAAGTCCCCGCACGCATATGCGCCTCTATTCACACAAGGCCACTAGTCACATATGTACCTGCACAAAAATGTGCAGCAAGTGTAGTATGAGTACATAATCAACGTGTACCCAGTCAGTATCTAGCCTAACCCCGGAGAAGGAGTGACGAGGGGTCTACATCGACACTCACTAGTAGTCCAACAACATCAAGTACAGTAAGGAGGTAAGCAAATACGAGGCAAAGTAAATAAATTAAATAAACAAGTATAAATATGTGGTACAATTATCCTCCTTACGATTAACTCAAGCTCTTAAGTAGCAAATTCCTCCTCAACTGGAGCATATATATATGTATGCTGGATCTCACCAAGCAGGTTATTATAATTCGAATCAAGGAGAAATTTACAGATACCCCGGCTTCTTGCCAAATATTACGCAAGATTTCCATGAGGATATGATATAGGAAATGTCGAGGCATACGGCCCGATCCAACATAAATATTTAAACTGTGCACTGTCGAGGGTCGAACGGTCTGAACCATAGATACATCTATTAAACTGCCGAGGCGAACGGCTCGCTCCCATGAGAGTATGGTATATAAATCCTGCCGAGGCGAATGACCCGATCCCATAAGAGTGAAATACATTTTCCTGCCGAGGCGAACGACCCGATCACATAAGAGTAAGAAGCTTTGACGGGTCCTTGACCCCATTCATGAATAAACGTGTGAGTTATAATTTCATTGTGTGTGTGTGTGTGTGTGTGTGTGTGTGTATATATATATATATATATATATATATATATATATATATATATATATATATATATATATATAGAAAACATGCCGTAAGAGGAGTAGAATTATTCGGTGACTAATCATGAACTCGTGAAGTCTCTACAATAACAAGTCTGGTCTCAAGTAGTAATGTAAAACAGAGGAATTTAATGGGCGAGAGACTGCTCAAATAATACAGCTATAGCATGATGTGAACCTAAGCCTACTCGGACAGTAACATGAATGTAGCTACGTACGGGCTCTCGTCATCTCGCATGTTCGTAGCCCCCACAACAAGTAGCACATATCAATATCCAACACCTAAGGGTAATTTCCCCCTCACAAAGTTAGACAGGAGACTTACCTCGCTACCAAATTCCATAACATAATCCAAAGCCATCTAATACCTCAAACCGATGCTCGTCGTTTCAAAACTAGTCAAACAATGAAAACCAATAAAAATATACTCTAATACTCATAACAAATCAATTTAGACAAATTCCCAACTCTGCTCGAAAAGTCAATAAAGCAACCCTCGGGCCCACGTGCCCGAATTCTGAATGATTTTGAAGAAAAACACTACCCATAGTACTACGAACTCAAGTATATAATTTATTCCCAAATTGCAGGCCAAAATTCGTGATCAAAATCCAAGAATATCAATTTCTAGGTTTTTCTTCAAAATTCCAAATTTCTACTAATTTCCATGTTAAAATTCATATATAAACCATGTATTTAACTCACAATGTGAAGAAAGCACTTAGCCCTTTATAGTTGATGAAGATGGAACTCCAAAAGTCCTCTAAAATCGGCTCCCATGGACGAAATGAAGTGAAAATGAGTCAAACCCTCGTTTTAAAAGAAGCACACTGACCAGCCCGATCTTCGCACCTGCAGTCCAATAGCCACTTTTGCGGCTCTACACCTGCGAAAATTCCATCGCAGGTGCGATTCAAGCTCAGCCAAACATTTCCCGTGTCTGCGACCCTCTTGGCTGCTTCTGCGGCTCCGCACCTGCGGCCAAAACCTCGCAGGTGCAGTTACACCAGATACCAGCTGCCTTAGCTTTTTCCTTAGTCCAAAAATTGATCCGTTAAGCATCCGAAACTCACTCGAGGCCCCCGGGACGCTAACTAAACATTCCAACAAGTCCTAAAACATCATGAGAACTTAGTCGAGCCTTTAGGTCACATCAAACAACGCTAAAAACATGATTCACCCTCCAATTCAAACTTAATGAACTTTGAAATTTCAAAGTTCTACAATCGATGCTGAAACCTAGGAAATCACGTCCGATTGACCTCAAATTTTGCACACAAGTCATAATTGACATTATGGACCTACTCCAACTTCGGAATCGGAATCCGACCCCGATATCAAAAAGTCCACTCCCGGTCAAACTTCCAAAAACTTTCAAATTTGAACTTTTGCCAAATGACCTACTGACCTCCAAATCCACATCCGGACGCGCTCCCAATACCAGAATCACCATACGAAGCTATTCCTAGACTCGGAATCCCAAACAGACATCAATTACATTGAAATACACTTCAACCCAAATTTAGAAAATTCATCCAAAAATGCTAATTTCCACAATAGGCGCCGAAATGCTTCCGGATCATCTAAATCCGCTCCGGGCATACGCCTAAGTCCAAAATCATCATACGAACCTGTTGGAACCTTCAAATCCCGATTCCGAGATCGTCTACTCAAAAATCACACTTTAGTCAATTCCTCCAACTTAAGGCTTCCGAAATTAGAATTTTCTTTCCAAATCAACTCCGAACTTCCCGAAATTAAATTCCAACCATGCATACAAGTCATAATACCTGAAGTGAACAATTATTTCCGACAAATTTCTGATGGAAATGAAATTGTCGGAATATAGATGGTCACAAGTATTTTCGACCAAAATGATCGAAAATTTGCGATCAAAACAGTCGCAAAGAAGAAAAACTGTGTGGCCAGAATAAATTCAACTTTTGCGACCGATTTGGTCAGTCATTTTGCGACTGATTTGGTCGGTAATTTTGCGGCCGAATATGTCGCAGATTTAAAATAAATATTATTATTATTTTGACATTTCCGACCGATTTGGTCCGTACATTTAATAATTAATTTAAATAATTTCATCATTTTCGACCAAATCGGTCGGAAAAATTAGAATTAAATTAATAAATATTTAAATTTTCCGACCACTTTAGTTGTAAATTTGAAAAATTTCAGCAGAATTCTGCTGCATTTTAAGCTACACCACCTGCAATTCAAAACCAATCATTCAACCTAATATGTGTCACAATTGCTCAAGCAATTGAACGCAAAACATCAAATACCAAACTACGAAATTATACAATATTTTTAAACGAGTGTAAACACATCTATTAAAACACATATAAAAACTTTAACCAAAAGATATTTAAGTCTAAAACACATAATCCAAGTGTAAAACGAACCAAGCCGAAACCAACAAAGTCTAAATAACTTATTACATTCAAAATTACTACTGAACCTCGTCGGTTTTAGTCTCCTCATTGTTAGATTCTTCCATTGTACGTTGTTTTTTTGGTTTTCCATCATTGTCCGCATCATACTTATTATTTCTTGAGTATTTTTTCATTGTTGAGACAATTCATTGATTTGCATCCATATTATTTTAATTTCTTTAGGTGAAGCAGAAGCACCACTAAATAATGCGGCTGGACGATTGGACGCCGACTGCACTCCAAGTCCGTAGACTCTAAATTAGGGATTTCATATATACATCAATAAATATTTTTGGATTGCGTGGACCTGGAACAATACAAGTTAAAAACAAATATTGACTTGTTATACACAATTCAGGCGGCAGATTATATGGCATAACAAACACTGCCCAACATGAATATGGTGCAGCAGACACGGCAAATGGAGTGAATCCATCAGCACATAATCCTAGACTAATATTTCTTAATTCATCGGCAAAGTCTGGGAACACCATATCAAAATACTTCCATGTTTCTCTATCTGACGGATGACATAGAACACCATCTGGCCTTCTATGTACATAATGCCATCTCATATGAGGAGCGGGACTCATTGATGCATACAACCTCTTCAACGTTAGTATAAGGGATAAGTAGTACATCGCCTTCACTGGAACCTTCTTCTATTTAGCATTTGTGACTTTTTTGTAACGCGGCTGGTTACAAAATTTGCAATTTTCTAAAGCTGCATCATCCTTATAGAATAACATGTAACCTCTCATAGCAATCAATCTTGTCCAATGAAAGACCCAACTTGGAAACCAATTTCTTTGTTGTGTAAAAATCTAGGCAAGTCAATCTTGGTCGGATTAAGTTTATTCATAAGGCCAATGATAAAATCCATGCCCGCTTCAGAAATAGAATTATCCAATTTAATACTTAGTAATCTAACTGCAAAAGACAACATGTAATACGTTGGGCCTTCATAAAGCAGAAAACTAGCTTCTTCTAACTATTTGAAGAAACTATTAGCCTCATCATTTGGTTTGGATTGAGCCCTAGGGAACATCTCAAAAGCATCCCTCATCATTTCATTAAATCTAGAATTTTCAACATTAATATTCTCCGCTATGGAACTACCTTCTTCACCACCAAATGAGTTCTGCAAATGAACATCATCTACACTAGCATGACTCTCCCCATGCATAGTCCACACATAATAATTTTCCATAAACCCCTTTGTAATGACCCGACCAGTCGTTTTGAGCTCTAGCACATCGTTCGACAGTTTGAGGTCTTGAGTTTCACTTCATGTTTTACAACTTTTACGTGAGGTCAGGATTGAATTTCGGGAAGTTAGAAGTTGATTCGGAAGGAAAAATTCTCCAATAGGTTTGTATGACGATTTTGGACTGGGAAGTATGTTCGGGTTGAGTATCGGGTGGTCCGGGAGCATTTCGACGCTTATTGTGGAAAGTTAGCATTTTGAAGATTTTAGAATTTTCTAAGTTTGGTTTGAAGCGAATTTTGGTGTTATCGATATCCGTTTGGGATTTCAAGCCTTGGACTAGGTTTGTATCGCGATTTGTGACTTGCAAAGTTTGGCGTCATTCTGGGATGTTTAAATATGATTCAGACGCGTTCGTCAATGTTTGAGTGTTTGAAATTTGAAAGAAGGATTTTGGTCGTCGATTCATAATTTTGATATTCTTCGTGGCGTTTTGAGCCTTTGAATAAGTTTGGATAGGGTATTGGGACTTGTTGGTGCGACTGGACGGGTCCCGGGGGCCTCGGGTGAGTTTCAGGGTGTTTTCGGATCATTTCCTCCATGTTTTTTGCTGCTAATGCAAGTTCTAGTGTTGTTCATTGTGAACTCATAGGGTTGATCGCGTTCGTGAAGAGGGATTGGAGCTGGAGGATTTTTGTTGATCTCGTTCGCGATTGGGGTCCCACATTCACGAATGTCACGACCCGAATTTCCCACCTTCGGACCGTGATGGCGCCTAACATTTCACTTGCTAGGCAAGCCAACGTTAGAATAATATTATCCATTTTTAAAACAATTTTTAAATTTATTAATAACAAATAACAAATAACAAATGCGAAAGTAAAGTCTGAAATGTAGTGAATAATCCTTAAAAATAACGGTGTCTAAATAGCATCCCAGAATTGGTGTCACAAGTGCACTAGCTTCTAGAATAAATACAAATAAAGGTCTGAAAAAAAAAAACTGTCAGGAAATAAACACACAGCTAAAGTAAAATAGACGGGGACTTCAGAATTGCGGACGTCATGCAGTTATACCTCAAGTCTCCTCAGAGTAGCAGAAATTCGAGCAAGTTTATGGCACGCCGCTGTGACGAGGCTAAGGCAGGTCACTTACATTACCTGTATGCAATATTAGTAACAACAAGAATAATAGAAATAAATCAGATAACTCATTTATAATATTTGAAGCCAACTCAGCAGTCATAACCAATTATCATTTCCCTCAATTCGGTTGCAGCGTGCAACCCGCTCTCCCAATATATTAACATTTAGTTCTGTTGCATATTTATTTCAATCAAGTATATATAGACGTTTTTAATAAGTCTGTTGCGGCGTGCAATCCGATCCTCCAGTATTGACTTTTAATAAGTCTGTTGTGGCATGCAACCCGATCCTTCAATATGGATTTTTTAATAAGTCTGTTACGGCGTGCAACCCGATCCTCCAATATGGACTTTTTAATAAGTCTGTTGCGGTGTGCAACCCGATCCTCCAATATGGACTTTTTAATAAGTTTGTTGCGGCGTGCAATCCGATCCTTCAATATGGACTTTTTAATAAGTCTGTTGCGGCATGCAACCCGATCCTCCAATATATCCATTTCATTAATTCTTATAGAAGAAATTTCCCCAATAAATGATACAATTAATATAAAATTATAAGACAACAAGCGTACAATAATTATGATTTAATTATGAAATAAACAATGACAAATAACAAATTATTATGGAAATCAGGGAGAAAATAGGCAGTTTAATATTTAATATGCTAAATGTCAAATAACAATTTAAACACATAATTCAAATAGCATGTAACAATTAATGCAAAAATTCAAAAATTAATATTTGACAAAGAATAGGAGAGAAACAATTATTATAATAATTAATTCATGATTTAAAATAATTTATGATTTTTCAAGTAAGCAGGCAAATAATTAATTTGATGATATTTTGACACTCGTCACCTCGCCTATACTTCGTTTACATACAATTCACATAACAAATAATTTAAGGGATCTATTACCTCAAGTCAAGGTTAACCACGACACTTACCTCGCTTTGCAAATTCCAATCAATTACTCAACCACAACTTTTCCTTTTAAATTTATCTCCAAAAGTTTCAAATCTATTCACAAACAATTCGATATATTCAATACTAATCATAGGAATTAATTCCATATGAATTTACAAATTTTTCAGATAAAAATCCGAAATCCATTAAAATATTCGACAATGCCCTTTCCGCTATGAGTTTAACCATACAAAATTTATCCAATTCCGATGTCAAATGGACCTTCAAATCTAAATTTTCGTTTTTTTTTGGGAAAGTTTACAAAAATTCCAATTTCTTCCATCTAAATCCGAAATAAATGATGAATATAGACATGGATTTGTGAAATATAATCACTTTTGGTTATAGAACACTTACCCAATTCAAAGTCATGAAAATCCCCCTTGAAATCGCCCAAATCCAAGACTTGAAACTCAAAAATGAGTAAAAAAGGCAACTTCCGAATTTATGGGCTCTGCCCAGTTATTTTCGCATCTGCGGATAAAAGTTCCGCATTTGCGGACTCGAATTTGCGAGACAAGGCTCGCATTTGTGATGCCAGCCTGCCAGGTGAAGTTTCGCATCTGCGGACATTCCTGTCGCACCTGCGACATCCGCTTCTGCACAAAATGGCCGCACCTGCGAAGACCCCAGACCAGCCCAGTCCCGCATCTGCGCAATTCTGCCGCACCTGTGAAGACCCCACGCGATTACATCAGAGGCAGGATTTCCAAAATTGGCTTAATTCCAATTCTTGTTCCGATTTCGATTCGAGTCACACTCAGGGTACTTGGGACCCCATCCGAATATACCAACGAGTCCCGTAACATAATACGGATTTACTCTGGGTCGAAAATCACGTCAAACAACGCTGAAATTACAATTCACACCCCGATTCAAACTTTAAGTTTTAAACTTTTCCATTTGCAAATCTCGTGTCAAAACATATTAAATGAATCCGGAATGACTTCAAATTTGGCACACAAGTCCTAAATGACATAACAGAGCTATTCAAATTTCAAGAATAGGATTCTGGCTCTGATATCAAAAAGTCAACCTCGTGGTTAAACTTGGAAATCTTTAGCCTTTAAATTGCTAGTTCTGTTAAATGGTCATAACTTGAGCCAGGGACCTCCAAATTAAATTCCGAGCATACGCCCAAGTCCCAAATCACGATACGGAGCTACCGGAATTGTCAAAACACCGATCTGGGTCTGTTTGCTAAAAATGTTGACCAAAGTCAACTCAGTTGAGTTTTAAAGCTCTATTTTACATTTTAATCCATTTTTCACATGAAAACTTTATGGAAAATTTTATGGACTGCGCATGCAAGTCGAGGAATGATAATTAGTGTTTTTCGAGATCTTAGAACACAGAATTACTTAATTAATTTAAAGATGACATGTTGGGTCATCACTTTCTCCACATCTAAAACAAACGTTCGTCCTCGTACCTGAGCTGGTGAATAAGTGTGGATATTTACTCTGCATGTCCGACTCGGACTCCCAAGTAGATGCCTCTATCGGCTGACCTCTCCATTGCACCCGAACTGAAGGATAACTCTTTGACCTCAAATGTCAGACCTGCCGGGCAAGAATAGCCACCAGCTCCTCCTCGTAAGTCAAATCTTTGTCCAATTGGACTAAGTTGAAATCTAACATATGGGACGGATCACCATGATATTTTCGGAGCATAGACACATGGAACACCGGATGAACCGCTGATAAACTAGGTGGTAATGCAAGTCTGTAGGCTACTTCATCCACCCTTTCAAAAATTTCAAAGGGTCTGATATACTTAGGGCTCAACTTGCCCTTCTTTCCGAACCTCATTACACCTTTCATAGGTGAAACCTGGAGCAATATTCTTTCTCCAACCATGAATGCAATATCACAAACTTTACGGTTGGCATAACTATTTTGCCTAGACTGAGCTGTGCGAAGTCGATCCTGAATAATCTTGACCTTATCCAAGGCATCCTGTACCAAATTGGTACCCAACAACCGAGCCTCTCCCAGTTCAAACCAACCAACTGGCGATCGGCATCGCCTTCCATATAATTCCCATATGGAGCCATCTGAATGCTCGACTGGTACTATAATTATAAGCAAACTCCGCAAGTGGCAAGAAATGATCCCAAGAACCTCCAAAGTCTATAACACAAGCGCAAAGCATATCTTCTAATATCTGAATAGTGTGCTCTGATTGTCCGTCTGTCTGTGGATGAAATATTGTACTCAACTCCACCCGCATGCCTAACTCATGATGTACGGCCCTCCAGAAATGTGAGGTAAACTGCGTACCTCGATCTGAAATAATAGACACGGGCACACCGTGAAGGCGGACAATCTCACGAATGTAAATTTCAGCTAACCTCTCTAAAGAATAAGTAACTTCCACTGGAATGAAATGTGTTGACTTGGTCAGCCTGTCCATAATGACCCAAACTGCATCAAATTTTCTCTGAGTCTGTGGGAGCCCAACAACAAAATCCATAGTGATACGCTCCCACTTCCAATCAGGAATTTCTAACTTCTGAAGCAAACCACCAGGTCTCTGATGCTCGTACTTAACTTGCTGACAATTCAGACACCGAGCCACATATGCAACTATATCCTTCTTCATTCTCCTCCACCAATAATGTTGCCGCAAATCTTGATACACATTTTGGCGGTACCTGGATGAATATAATACCTGGAACTGTGTGCTTCTTCAAGAATTTATTCACGAAGCCCATCCACATAAGGCACACAAATATGACCCTACATTCGCAGAACCCCATCTTCCCCCACAGCAACCTGTTTGGCATCACCGTGTCGCACCATGTCCTTAAGGACAAGTAAATAAGGATCATCATACTGCCTCTCTCTAACACGCTCATATAAAGAAGACCGAGCGACTGTGCAAGATAGAACCCGAATGGGTTCTGAAACATCTAACCTCACGAGCGGATTAGCCAAAGTCTGAACATCTGCAGCTAATGGCCTCTCACCAACCGGAATATACGCAATACTGCCCATACTCACAACCTTTCTACTCAAAGCATCGGCTACCACATTGGCCTTTCTGAGGTGATACAAAAAGGTGATATCATAGTCTTTCAACAACTCCACCCATCTTCTCTGCCACAAATTAAGATCCTTTTGTTTGAACAGATACTGAAGGCTACGATGATCAGTAAATACCTCACACGAGACACCATAGAGGTAATGCCTCCAAATCTTCAGCACATGAGCAATGGATACCAATTCTAAGTCATGAACAGGATAATTCTTCTCGTGAACTTTCAACTGCCATGACGCATATGCAATTACCTTGCCATCTTGCATTAATACTACACCAAGCCCAATGTGAGATGTGTCACAATATACCGTATACGATCCTGAACCTATGGGTAATACCAACACTGGTGCCGTAGTCAAAGCAGTCTTGAGCTTTTGAAAGCTCATCTCACTCTCGTCTAACCATCTGAATGGGATACCTTTCTGGGTCAATCTGGTCAATGGGCTTGCTATAGATGAAAACCCTTCCACAAACCGACGACAATAACCTGCTAAACCCAGGAAACTCTGGATCTCTATAACTGAAGTAGGTCTAGGGCAATTCTGAGCAGCCTCAATCTTCTTAGGATCCACCTTTATGCCTTCTGCTGATACAACATGCCCCAAAAAGGCAACTGTGTCTAACCAAAACTCACATTTTGAAAACTTGGCATATAACGGATTATTCTTCAAGGTGTGAAGCACACTTTGAAGATCCTGCTGATGTTCCTCTCGACTGCTGGAGTAAATCAAGATATCATCAATGAATACAAGCAAAAAAGAATCCAAATAAGGCTTGAACACCCGATTCATCAAATCCATAAATGTTGCTGGGGCATTTGTCAACACAAATGACATCACTAGGAATTCGTAATGCCCATACTGAGTTCGAAAATCTATTTTAGGGACATTAGATGCCCTAATCTTTAACTGATGGTAACCAGACCTCAAATCGATCTTCAAAAATACCTTGGCACCCTGAAGCTGATCAAATAAGTCATCAATTCTTGGCAGCGGATATTTGTTTTTGATAGTGTCCTTGTTCAACTATCGATAATCTATACACATCTGTATAGAGCCATCTTTCTTCTTTACAAATAATACTGGTGCACCCCAGGGCGAGACATTGGGTCTAATGAATCCCTAATCAAGCAAGTCTAGTAACTACTCTTTCAATTCTTTCAACTCTGGCGGGGCCATACGGTATGGTGGAATAGAAATAGGTTGAGTCCATGGAAGCCAAATCAATACAGAAGTCAATATCTCTGTCGGGTGGCATCCCCGGCAAATCTGCAGGACATACTTCTGGAAATTCACGAACAACTGGTACTGAGCCCATATAAGGGACATCCGTACTAGGATCACGAATATAAGCTAAATAGGCTAGACACCCTTTCTCTACCATACGCCGAGCTTTCATATAAGAAATAACCCTGCTGGAAGAATGGCCAGGAGTTCCTTTCCACTATAACTGAGGTAACCCTGGCATAGCTAGGGTCACTGTCTTGGCATGACAATCCAATATAGCATGATAAGGGGACATCCAATCCGTACCCAAGATGACATCAAAATCTACCATATCAAGAAGTAGAAGATCCACACTAGTCTCAAGATTACCAATAGTAACCACACACGAACGATAGACATGATCTAGTACAACAGAGTCTCCCACCGGTGTAGATACACACACAGAAGCACTCAAAGAATCACAAGGCATGACCAAATATGAAGCAAAATAGGAGGACACATAGGAATAAGTAGATCCTGGATCAAATAGAACTGAAGCATCTCTATGGCAAACTGCAATAATACCTGTGATCACAGCATCAGATGACTTGGCCTCAAGCCTAGTTGGAAAAGCATAAAATCGGGGCTCGACCCCACCACTCTAAACTGCGTCCCTGGGACGGCCTGTAACTAGCTGGCCTCCACCTCTAATGGTCTGACCTCTACCTCTAATGGCCTGAACTCTAGCTCTAATGTCCTGACCTCCACCTCTAGCTGCCTGACCCCTACCTCTAGCTGGCTGAGCAGGCGGTGAAGCAACCGGTGCCGGTATGATGGCACGAGAAACCTGCCGAGATCTATTACTCACCAATCTAGGGCAATACCTCCCGATGTGACCAATGTTCCCAAACTCATAACACCCATCCTGATGTCATGGCTGCTGAAGCTGACCCAAATGGGCTGGATAACCACTGTAGTTGTTACACCCTATATTTTCGTACGTAAAAATGCGTCGTAAGCAAACTAATGTAGGACCAAAAATGAGATAATATTTAATAGTATATAAAGTAAGTTAATCATGTTACCTCTGAGGTTACAAATATTGAAGATCATGAACAACAAGTACAAAGAGGGTTGGACAGTTCAGAAGCTAAAGCAATTGAAGAAAATAATGTTTCGTCGAAAGTCGACATGTTGGGAATGTTATAACATATACCTTTGGGGTGAGACTAGGGTGCTTAACATGATAAGGAGATTATATTATGATTTATATTAGTCGTATGACATCCGTGTGTTATGTTTTGAAGTCAAGAGAGTTGTGGAACAAAAGTCGATGAAAGTCATCACAAGTTACATTTATAAGTTTTACTGAAACTTTGGGTCAAATGTAACTGCGATTTTCTCCCAATATACTTAGAGTTATGGGGTGTTCCACCCATCAAATTAAAGATCTATGAGTCTATTTTCCAATGCATTAAACCGTTTGTCAATATGACATCGGAGTAATGAGGTATGGGCATTTTTGCGATACTGCACAAGCTACTAGGTGACAAGTAGGTGTCTCACCTACTTGCTTAAATGAAAGCCCAAAAATGGGCCATTTCGGGTCGTCCAAAGAGGCCTTTTAAGGGCCTATTTTCTTCATATATTAAACTCAAAATAGAGCATAATAACCAGACATAAGCTCTGCAAAGAATCCTCCCAAAAATTTCTCACAAACCCTAATTGATTTTCTCTCCCTTTCAAGTTCTAATTGGAGGTAAAACCTAGAGTTTGAAGAACCAAGATAGGAGCTGAGTTATCCAAAAAATAAGGTGAGTTTACTGCTCTCTTTCATCCAGTTTTTCTTCTGAAAATTCATGGTAAGTCGTTCTATACTTGTAAGAACTCACGAGACGGTGATCGGAAGCCGTGAGTTCGAGTTATTCACTTGTAGCGGACTGTTTTGTGGACTGTTTTGTGTTGCTGTTGGGCTGCGTGTTTTACTACTATTTTGTGGAGTTTTGGAGGAGGAAGGGGGTTTATAAACACCATATAAATGTAGGGTGGTTGGCTGGTCGTTCGTCATAACATTTTCGGGTCGTTTGACACTACTACGGTGGTCGTTTTGTGTACGAAGAGATTGGGGTGTGTTGGGCTGTTTTGTAGTATTTGATGGTGTATATAGGGCTGGAAAATGATGTATATATGTTGTTATTGTTATGTTCTTGTATTGTTGGTGTTATCTTGAATTTGGAGGAAGTAAGGATTATAGGGGAGATGCTGCCCGTTTTAATACAATATAAGTTTATCGTTCGTTGTGTGATAGTTGTACCTTTCATAACTTAACGATAGTATTATTATCATTCTTGTAGATTAAGGTGCAAATAGATAAGTTCAACTTGGTGATTGGAAAGATTGTGATAAGGTATGTTAAGGCTAAGCCTTCCTTCATTTTGGCATGATCTCGTAGCTACATGTGTTAGTAATGAGACAAAAAGAGAAGTTCATATTCATGAATTTATTCACACTATTCTAGTCTCATAAGTTACAATATTATTCCTTATCGAGACTCTATATTAAATTTTAGTATTGTCTTCTTCCAGTCAAGAGAGCAGCAAGCCTATATATACAGTATTACAGTATTTTCATTACCATCGAGCTATAATCGATGGGTAGGCCCCTATTGGGCAACCTCTGATCAGATGGAAAGTTATATACCGAGCCTACTATGGCCGAGCGCCTATGAGCGAGCCCAGCATGGCCGAGATACATAGCCTAGTATGGCCGAGCGCCTATGAGCGAGCCTACTATGGCAGAGCAGTTATATATATACCGAGCCTTATAAGGCCGTACAATTATTTTACTTACTATATTGAAGGAGTTGAGTCAGTATCAGCAGGTAAGTATATCTCCAGATCATCTTTGACTCCCAGTTACTTCTAGTTATTATATTATCAGTTCAGTTTCGATTTTCAGTTATGTTATTGCCTTACATACTCGGTACATTATTTCGTACTGACGTCCCTTTTTCGGGGACGCTGCATTTCATGCATGCAGGTTCGGATAGACGGACGAGTAGATCTCCTCAGTAGGTGTTTCCCGAGTTCAGCCTGATCGTTAAGCTCCATGTCTTTTGGAGTTACCAGGTCTAGAGTGTTGTGTACATCTTATGTATATCTGTATATATTTTATGGGTAGGTCGGGGCCCTGTTCCGATCATAGTACATCTATCAGTAGAGGCTTGTAGACATATCCTGTTGGTTAGTGCAGTATGTTGGGTTTGTAGGCCTGGTATGTATATTTGATGGTTTGTCAGCTGTAGTAGCTATGACGGCCTTGTCGGCCTAGCTTTATATTGATGTTTAGTTAGCGCTAGTTTCCATTCAGTTTTATATTTTGCTTTGCAAATTATCTTGCAAGGTGGCCCCATGGCCAAAATATGGCATTATATGTTAAGAGTCCCTTAGTCGCAATTTGGTACGCCAGGTTAGGTGAGGCACCGGGAGATACATAAATGGCGACTTCCAAATTTATGGGCTCTGCCCAGTCATTTTCGTATCTCCGGATAAAAGTTCCGCATTTACGAACTCGTATTTGCGAGACAAGGCTCACTTTGCGATGCCAGGCTGCCAGGTGAAGTTTCGCATCTACGGACATTCCTATCGCACTAGCGAAATTCGCTTCTACGCAAACTATCCGCAGCTGCGAAGACCGAGGCCAGCCGAGTCCCACATCTGCTCAATTCTTCCGCACCTGCTGCCAAGACCCCCGAAGGTGCGATTACATCAAGGCAGAATTTCCAGAATTGGCTTATGTCTAATTCTTGTTCCGATTTCGATTCGAGTCATACTCGGGGTACTTAGGACCCCGTCCGAATATACCGACGAGTCCCGTAACATAATTCGGACTTTATCGGGGTCAAAAATCATGTCAAACAATGCTGAAATTACAATTCACACCCCGATTCGAACTTTGAGTTTTAAACTTTTCCATTTGCAAATCTCCTGTCAAAACATATTAAATGAATACGGAATGACTTCAAATTTGGCAAACAAGTCCTAAATGACATAACAGAGCTATTCAAATTTCCAAAATCGGATTCCGGCTCCGATATCAAAAAGTTAACCCCGTGGTCAAACTTGGAAGTCTTTAGCCTTTAAATTGCTAGTTCCGTTAAATGGTCATAACTTTAGCTAGGGACCTCCATATTAAATTCCAGGCATACGCTCAAGTCTCAAATCACGATACGGAGCTACCAGAACTGTCAAAACATTGATCCGGGTCCATTTGCTAAATATGTTGACCAAAGTCAACTCAGTTGAGTTTTAAAGCTATATTTCATATTTTAATCTATTTTTCACATGAAAACTTTCTGAAAATTTTTACGGACTACGCACGCAAGTTGAGGAATAATAATTAGTGCTTTTTGAGGTCTTAGAACACATAATTACTTATTAAATTTAAAGATGACATTTTGGGTCATCACAGCGAAGGTGTGGGCGGATGTGCATCGTGTTCGCGACAAAAGATCGTGTCCGTGTAGGGGAAAAAGGCTAGGCCTGGAAGCTTGGCTATCGCATTTGTGTTGGAGTGGTCGCGTCCGCGAAGAGGTGGCCTGGTGAAATATCACGTTCGCATCCACTGTCTCGTGTTCGCGAAGGCGTGTTTTAGAGTTTGAGCAGGATGCTCTTCGTAAACGCGAGGGTAAGGCCGCATTCGCGAAGAAGGTCGGGCTAGGCAGTGTTGTTTTAAAATGGGGGGTTGGCTCATTTTCACTTAACTTCTTCCATGGGAGCCGACTTTGGATCGATTTTGGAGTGCCATTTTTATTGTCAATCATGAGGTAAGCGGTTTCTACACATTGTGAGTTCAATACACGAATTATATATGGATTTGAACATAAATATTGGTGAAATAGTGAGATTTTGATGAAAAACCCAGAAATTGTCTTTTTGGATTTTTACCACGGAATTGGACATGGAATTAGGAATAAATTAATATTTTAGTTCGTTGGCGTTATGGGTAAAGTTTATCTTCGAAAATTTTGTAATCCAGGCATGTGGGCCCAAGGGTTGACTTTGTTGACTTTTCGAGCGGAGTTGAAAATTGTTATAAATTATTTAATTATGAGTGTTGGAGTACATTTTGATTGATATACACATCTTTTTAACTAGTTTCGGATCTATGGGCATTGGTTTGAGATGTTAGAGAGGCGTTGGAGCTGGTTATGGTACTTCAGAGTGAGGTAAGTCTCTGTGAGGGGAAAACTACCCCTAGATGATGTATTTGATATGTGCTACTTGTTGCGGGGGCTACGTACGCACAAGGTGACGAGAGTCCATACGTACCTAGATTCATGTTATGTTCGGGTAGACGTAAGCCTTTATTATGCTATTACTTGTACTATTTGAACTCAATTTGCTAGTTTAAATTAATTGAATTAATAAGTAAGAAATTGGCTAAAGATTATGTTAAATCGAGATTCATTATCTAGAGATTTGGCGGACTGTTAATCATTGATGAGAATTTATATCCTTTTATAGGCTTACCTTGAAGTTGTAAATACATAATTCGCAAATCCGAAGAGTTTCCCCATTCCTGTGGATCGGGCCGAACACCTCGACGAAATTTATATATATATTATGGGATCATTCCATGGATTGGGTCATACGACCTCGGCAGTGTATATACACGACTATATGGATCTGGTCGAATGACCTCGCCATAATTTGTTCGTAAAATTTCTAAGAGTCTATGTACCCACAAGATTATCCTCTTAGTTAAACCTGGAAATTACGTAATACTTTCTTTGTGACATAAGATAGGATATCTAATTGAGGGTTCCTATTTGCTGAGATAGCATGTGGCCTTGGGGCATTTTAATCGATAATTGATGTTAACGGATTTTGTTATCTATTGTTTCTTATTCTGTTGACCATGTTGTATTTTATGCCTATTTATGATTCCTACATTTTATTTATTAGACTACTAGTAAGTGTCGATGTTGACTCCTCGTCACTACTTCTTCAGGGTTAGGCTAGATATTTACAAGGTACGTGTTGATTTACGTACTCATGCTACACTTCTGCACTAAATGTGTAGGATCTGACAGGTTTATTTTATGGTCATCTTGGCTCTTAGGTGCAGATGCTGAGGAGACTTTATGGTGAGCTGCTCTCTATGCTACACACCACATCCCTCAAAGTCTCCATCTTATGTATTTACTATATCCTGCCTATTTCATATTCCAGACAAATATTGTATTATTATTGCACTCTTTAGCAGATACTCATGCACTTGTGACACCGGGTTTTAGGATATCCTATTGGTTGTTTATGGTTCGATTAGCTATTGTCGCCTTTTACTTCATATCTTACTAATGTTTTAGGTATTCATGATCTTTAAATGCATCAAATTCATTACTTAATAAAAATTTAAGTTTTCAAAAATAATAAAATGAATAAAAATAAAATTGGTAGATCACTGTTGGCTTGCCTAACGGCGACGTTGGGCGCAATCATGACCTATAGTGGGTTTTGGATCATGATTGTTTGGTATCAGAGCCCTAAGTTCACTTGAGTATCACGAGTCTAGTAGAGTCTTGCGGATCGGTATGGAGATATCTGTACTTATATTCGAGAGGCTACAGGGCTGTTAGGAGCACTTCCCTTCTTGATACCTCATCGTGCAGTTTGGTTCCATTGAAGCTTATTCCTTTATTCCCTTCCTACTATTTGTTATACGATGTTGAGCGCTCTCTATCAATTGGGCATCGAGTTGTTGTAGTGGTATTGCAGATGTGGTGCATGATATTTCTCCCTGCGTATTCGAGTGAGCTATTATCATCGCTTGTGGAAGGGTGTTCAATTGTTTCTACCCAGTGTTAGTATTGCCTACCATTTCGAGGCTATGCCCAATGTGTTATGATGTTCGTGCGTTGTTATCGCACAGTATTGGTGTAAATGGTGGAGTGCTTATGTAGGTGTCGCGACAATGAATGGCCCGAAAGGAGGATTTCTTGGTTAATGATTTAGAGGTTCGACATTTAATTCCAGCGGAGAAAAGGCAATGGGACTATGGATGTTCAGGCCTAGGTCGACGGAGTAGCGAGACTTGATATTTTCGAACATGGTGGAATTTTCATTGAGGTATGGTGTCGTCGTGCTTGTTGGAACACATTAAGGCTCATCGGTGTTATGGTCTCCTTTGAATTGCCTCTGGGATAGGGTGTCGTGGAATGGTGCCTAAGTAGCTGTTATCAGAGATGGCAATGTATGGCGGCTTTAGAGCAAGAAGAGTATTTCTAGTATTGATGGCCCGAGAGAGATGATCTTCGACGAGGCTTAGAATTGGCAGCAATCTATTAGTTCGGGTGCTACAGAGATGGATTATTATTGGAGGCAGTATTTGGGCAGCAAAGGGTGAGAAATGACATGGTGGGAGGTGTCTCACGGAGGACGAATTGCTAGAGGTCTAGTAGTTCGTTTAGGAAGGTGGTTAACTAAGAGTGGGATTGATAGTGCATCGTATGGATTTCGTGTTAGAATGGCCACATGCTACCAGAAAGCTTGGTGTGATTATGGACATGGCGAACAAGGGACTAAGTCTGTGTAATTCATTTGAGATAGTGGCTTCGTGCTTCGGAAGTTTGAATATGACGGAAGGAGTTTCTTGGGATGTAATATGATTTTGAGTTTTAGGTATGTCGCTAGACCTTCGTTTGATGTTGATAGAAATGGACGGGCCTATTTGATTGGTGGGCGAGCGCGGGCTCATGAGGATTAATTGATTTCGTGATGGTTGTAATCAGGGCAATATTGTTGGAAGATGTCAATATGGGGTTAGATAGGTGGGTTATCTCATGTGAAGTATTAGGAGTTATGTGATTTCTAGTAAAGGCCTTCTGAAGAACCTTATTTTCTGTCCAACATGAAGTATGTATTGCGATGTGAGCAAGGATCTCTTTAATAAGATGGTGTAGCGGTCATGAGGTCGAGTGTGTGATTGGAGATGATAATTCGAGTTATGTTATGCAAGTTTAACAAGAGATTACGAGGAAATTAGCAGAGCGACGATGCGAAATCATGGTAATCGAGGAGGAGGAGTCATTGTGAATCATGGATTTATGTAATTGTGGCTAGCTAAGTAGGGGAGCCCACCATATACAATTGGGTCACGTAGTTGTGTGCCTTGGCAGTATCGGGTTATCGGTAGATTGGTTATGACTAAGAAAAGAAAATATCAAGGGTGATTCGGGCAAAAGACTTGATGGATGTGCGCTACATTTTGCCTTATTGATTCATGTGCGGATTCTTGGGAAATTTCTATGTTATCATCGGATCTATGGTGCAGTGGTAGAGAAATAGCCTCGGATTCGTAGAAGGTCTTCCGTAAGTGGTGTATCAGTTGAAGATACGATGGAGTGCACGAGGAGGGTATGAGATGGCTTATGGGTATTGAGATGATGTGGTCTCATGAATTGGGTCACTAGGGATGAGTATTGTTTGAGGCCCGATATGTGTTTGAATAGAACTATTATTCCCAAGGCAAGTCAAGAGTGAATTGGAAGAAGTTGTGTTAGTTAGTAATGGTTTAAATCTGCATAGTTGTGGAAATGAACAATTCCGTCGGTGTATTAAGATATATAGGTGATTTGTGGTTGTACGTATGGTCTTGACAGCCACCATAATTTGATTCATTTAGAGGTATTCGATTATGCTGGTCTTCTTATGTGTACATGGATCCCGGAAGAATCATGGCAGTTTAGACTTCGACTGGAGGGCTGTATTTTCTACGGTTATGGGAATTCGGTTGCACATTGCGATTGTTCTTCTGGAATGAGTTGGGTGAAAGGGGTTCTAGCCGATGAAGTGTTTATTCTACTGGGGGTTCAGGGGTCATGATGAAATTCTTGCACTCTCGCGTAGCGGCATGATAGGTGCAGTGAACAATATGGAAATTGGAAGTTGAGGATCAAGGTTACGGTTTTGTTTTTATAAGAATGTATCAAGCTCGGAGGAGCAGGGGAAAGGATTAAGAAGTTTAGAGTAAGTTGGTATTATCTTAATGGCACCTAAGGATGGTGTTTTGTGGAAGAGGCATTGTGCAATGGTTTGTGGATTCTTATTAGCATTACAGAAATAACATGGTCGATGGTCATTGATATTCAGATTTCACTACCTGATGCGGAAGGTTGTGGGAGTATATCCCACGAGAAGATCATATAAGTGTGATGTGTTAGTCATTTGATTGTTAGAGATTGACATCAGGTAGGGGAATTTTGGTACTGTTGCTAACGGGAGAGGTTATGACTGGGAGGTGTTCTATTCCTTTGGTTGTGGACTATGGAAGTAGTTCCCGATTTGACGATTGATCGTGTGCGTCATAGAGAGACTCATTGTGGATCTTTGGATAATTATTGACCTATTTTGGGATGACTGGAATCGACTTTGAGTTCTGTGGGTGGGCCTTATGTGGATGTATATTTTATATTAGATCAAATTTGTTTATTCAGCATAGCATTGCTTATGGATGATTCTTCGGGCGTAGTGGATGATATTCCTAGTGTCGTCTATTTCAAGTGATACTCTTTTTTTTATGTCATGTGTTGTGAGGCGGTTTGATTATTCATGCATGTGCGGTGATTCGGCGTAGCTTTTGGTATTATAGGAGAGAGATGGCTTTCGAGATGTCAGTCGTTTGATACACCTTAGTTGAGTTTGGATTTTGTAACGCATGGCGCTATCCGTCTCCCCCAAAGTTGTGTTTATACACTTGGCATGCTTGTGGTCTATATTCGGGCATTTCGTGGGTAGGAGCAATTTGGCTCGATAGATACTTCCTTATTGATGGTTATGTATGGATCGGGTGGCACGCCGCCATGGGTATCATGTTTGGATCGAGTTGCATGCCGCAACGTTATCATGTGTGGATCGGGTTGCACACTGCAATAGTGAGATGTAGAGTACGGTTCCTTATACTCATTTTGTGTGTCTTGTTTCTCATCTCTGAGATAGGTTAATAGAACCAATTCGGCCGTTTTATTCGCTACGTGGGCTGGTTTAGTTCCTTGCCAGGGTTCGTTCTTCCTTATGAGTCATATTCGAGTTGTAGCTTGTCGGCACATTGATGGCGTTATATGAGATCTTAGACGGTGTTTGAGATGGCTTATTTCCCGAGCGGCTTGTACTGGGTGAGACAAGGTTATTTGGACATGAGATCAGTGCGATCAAGTTTATGTAGGGTTTATTAAAGAGAAAATATCACTATTCAGTTCAGAATAAGGTAATGGTTCTTGTCAAGTTGAGAGACTCCATGATTTATTGATTTGACAGGTGGTTATGAGCGCCTACTAGTCACTTTCATCGTCGCAGTATCGTGAGGGTCGGATCAGGGATTATGCGCGTTATGGGATATACGACGGGCATCAAGTTAGTGAATTTGCAGCTTCTACGGTTGGGATGTTATTATGGGCATATGAAATATGCGGTGAATTGTGTGGTTTCTGCATGAATGTATCATCATATTTGGTACGGTGGGTTGGCATTGATACAATGTTCGTATGTTAGAATCATGTTTCGGGGTGTTTTCGGATCATTTGCTCCATGTTTTGTTGCAGCTGATGTTGGTTCTGGTGTTGATCATCGTGAACGCATAGGGTTGATCGTGTTCGCGAAGAGAGATTGGAGCTGGAGGATTTTTGTTCATCGCATTTGCGATTTGGGTCCCGCGTTCGTGAAGGTGTGGACGGATATGCACCGCATTTGCGACAAGAGATTGCATTCGCGTAGGGGGAAAGAGTTGCGCCTTGAAGCTTGGCTTTCGCGTTTGCATTGGAGTGGTCGCATCCGCGAAGAGGTGGCCTGGTGAAACATTGCGTTTGTGACCACTGTCATGCGTGCACGAAGGGGAGTTTTGAAGCTGGAGCAGGATGCTCTTCGCAAACGCGAGGGTAAGGTCGCATTCGCGAAGAAGGCCGGGTCGGGCAGTGGTGTTTTAAAACGGGGGTTTGGCTCATTTTCACTTCACTCCTTCCATGGAAGATGACTTTGGACCGATTTTGGAGCGCCATTTTCATCGTCAATCATGAGGTAAACCATTTCTACACATTGTTAGTTCAATACACGAATTATATATGGAGTTAGACATAAATATTGATGAAAATTTTGAGATTTTGAAGAAAACCCTAGAAATTATATTTTTGGATTTTTACCACAAAATTGGACATGGAATTAGGAATAGATTATATATTTGAGTTCGTGGCGTTATGGGTAAAGTTTATCTTTGAAAATATTTGGAATCCGGGCGTGTGGACCTGAGGGTTTACTTTGTTGACTTTTCGAGCGGAGTTGGGAATTGTTATAAATTAACTAACTATGAGTGTTGGAGTATATTTTGATTGATTTACACATTGTTTAACTAGTTTCGGATCGATGGGCATTGGTTTGTGGTGTTAGAGAGGCGCTGGAGCCGGTTATAGGACTTCGGAGTGAGGTAAGTATTTTGTCTAACTCTGTAAGGGGGGAAACTACCCCCAAGGTGATGTATTTGATATGTGCTACGTATGCACGAGGTGATGAGATTCCGTACGTAGCTAGGTTCATGTTATGTATGGGTAGACATAGGCCTTTATTATGCTATTACTTGCACTATTTGAACTCAATTTGCTAGTTTAAATTGCTTGAATTAATAAGTAAGAAATTGGCTAAAAATTATGTTAAATCGAGCTCCCTTATCTAGATATTTGGTGGACTGTTAATCATTGATGAGAATTTATATCCCTTTACGGGCTTACCTTGAAGTTGTAAATACATAATTCGCAAATTCGAAGAGTTTTCCTATTCCTATGGATCGGGCCGAATGCCTCGATGATATATATATATCTATATACATATATACATATTATGGAGATGCATCCATGGATCAGGCTGTACGACCTCGGTAGTGTATATACACGACTATATGGATCGGGCCGAACAATCTCGGTATAATTCATGCGTAAAATCGCTAAGAGTCTGAGTACCCACGAGAAATTCTAATTTTGGAAGCTTTAAGTTGGAATAATTGACTAAGGTTTGACTTTTGAGTAAATGACCCCGAAATCGGGATTTGAAGGTTCCAATAGATACGCCCAATCGTATGAGGATTTCGGACTTGGGCGTATGTTCGGGTTGAGTAGCGGATCACCCGGGAGCATTTCAGCGCTTATTATGGAATGTTAACATTTCGAAGGTTTAAGAATTTCTTGAGTTTGATTGGAAGTGGACTTTGGTGTTATCGATATCCGTTTGCGGTTTCGAGCATCATTCTGGAATGCTTTGGTATAGTTCAGACGCGTTCGTCAAAGTATGAAAGTTTGAAAAGTTTAAAGAGGGATCTCGATCGTCGATTCGTAGTTTTGATGTGGTTTAGCGTGATTTGAGGCCTTGACTAGGTCCGTGTCGTATTTTGGGATGTGTTGGTATGTTTGGACGGGGTCCTAGGGGGCCCGTGTGCGAATCGGATCGAGCGTGCAATTTGAGGACTGGCTGTTGCTGCTGAAACCTAGTGCAATCACACCTGCGAAAAGAGTAGCCGCAGGTGCGAGGATGCAATCGCGGGTACGAGATCATGGGGGAAGTCTGGGAGCGCATGTGCGAGGAGATATCTGGAACTGCGAAGCCGTGGATGCAGAGAAGAAGCGCAGAAGTGGAGGTTGGCCAAGAAGGCCTGGGCCGCAGAAGCATCCAAGGACGCGCAGGTGCACGAACGCAGAAGTGCTTGAGGCACGCAAAAGTGGAATGCAAGTTGGTGAGCTGGGGTCACAGAAGTGGACGATCTCTGCACGTGCGGGAGCGCCGGATCTGGAGATAGACCGCAGAAGTAGCGATCTTCAGTGTAGAAGCGACTGGCTTCGCAGATGCACAATTGAGACTCACACCTACGATGGCGCAGAAGAGGAATTGTTTCCGCAGGTGCGAGAGTGCAACAGGCCAGTTGACTTCACTGAAGTGACGATGGCATCGCAGAAGCGACGTCACAGATGTGCCAATCTGTCCCCAGAAGCGAAACTGGGCAGATTATTTAAGGGGTCAAACTTAGTCATTTTTCCTCATTTCGTTTGGATTTTTGGAGCTCGGCTTTGGGGCGATTTTGGAGAGCTATTTCATCCACCTCTTGGGGGTAAGTGTTTCTAAACTACTTTTGATTATATTTCATGAACACATATGTAATTTTTACATGGGAATTAGTAGAAATTTGGGATTTTTGTAGAATACATAGAAATTGGTATATTAGTTCGTGGTGTTATGGGTAAAGTTTATCTTCAAAGATTTTTAGAATTCGGGCACGTGGGCCTGAGGGTTATCTTGTTGGCTTTTCGAGCGGAATTGGGGATTGTTATTAATTTATTAATTATGGGTAATAAAGTATATATTTATGGATTTGCACATTTGTTTGACTAGTTTTGAAGAGACGGGCATCGGGTTGATGTGTTTGAGTGGCGTGGGAGCCGGTTACGAAACTTCAGAGCGAGGTAAGTCTCATGTCTAACCTTGTGAGGGCGAAACTACCCCCTAGGTGATATTTATTGTTATGTGCAACTAGTTGTGGGTGCTACATATGCACGAGGTGACGAGAGTCCGTACGCAGCTAAAGCATGTTTATGTCCGGATAGACTTAGGACTTTATCATGTAATAATTGAATTATTTGAACTCGTTCTGCTAGCTTAATTTATTAAAATTATAACTGAATTTGATTTAGAAATAAATATATGTATAATAGGCCGAGCCTTAATACGTCGAGTTATGGGAGAGTTATTTGAGAAGCGTAAAGATTATATTCGTTATGTGCTCATGTACAGTATTGTAAACACGTGTCTCGTAATTCGGTAACTTCGTTCCTTTCGTGTGGAGCGGACCAAATACCTTGGTAGTAAATAGATGCATCTATGGTTCGTGCCGCACAACCCTCGGCAGTGTATACATTATTCTAGATCGGGCGGAACGACCTCGATGGAATCGTACGTTATAACACTATTAGTCTGGATATTCACGAGATAAATGTTCCACTAATTCCCGGCATTTTATACGGTATTCCTTGTTTATTTGAGATTGACACTTGACATTTTCTTAGTTGTTAAGGTAGAATACAAGATTCAGAAATTCATGCTTTAAAAGAAGTAATTGGAAGATTATGTAATTTGCAGATTTATCCCATCACCGTCGTATGCTTCATACCTGCTTATGTTTTATTATATTGCTTTATTGGACCTTTAGTAAGTGTCGATGTCGACCCCTCGACACTACTTCTCTGGGGTTAGGCTAGATACTTATTGTGTATGCGTTGATTTACGTACTCATGCTGCACTTCTGCACTAAATGTGCAGGATCTGACAGATTCATTTGATGATCACCTTAGCGCGTAGGCGCACCTATTGATGAGACTTTGTATAAGCTGCATTCCAGGCTACACTTCACAGTCCATCGAGTCTCCATTGTGCTAATTATTTTATTCTATCTTATTACATTTGGGACAAATATTATATTATTATTGTACTCCTTAGTAAATGCTCATGCATTTATGACACCGGATTTTGTGGGTTCCTACTGGTTATTCGTTATTGTAGTTCACGTAGTTATTATCATTTTACCCTATAAATTCAATTTAATGCTATTTAAGTAATGGAGATTATAATATTGAAAGTAATAAAATGAGTAAATAAATTGATAAATCAACGTTGGCTTACCTAACGGCAGTGTTAGGCGCCATCACAACCTATAGTGGATTTTGGGTCGTGACAGCTTGGTATCAGAGCATTAGGTTCACTTGGGTCTCATGAGTCATGAGCAAGTTTAGTATAGTCTTGCGGATCAGTACAGTGACGTCAGTACTTATCTTCGAGAGGCTACAGGGCTGTTAGGAGCACTTCCCTTCTTGATTTCCTCATCGTGCGATTGATTCCATTGAGGCTTGTGCCTTTATTTCCTTCCTACTCAATCTTATGCGGCGTGAAGTGCTTGTTATCAATTGGACATCAAGTAATTGTATTGGTACTGCAGACGTGGTGCAGGATATTTTTCCCTGCGTGTTCGGGCAGGCTATTATCGTCGCCTTGCGGAAGGGTGTTTTTTGTCATTTTATTTCAGTTCAGTATCTGTACTTCATATGGTTTTGAGGCTTTACACGGATTGCTATGATGTTCATGCGATGTTATCGCACTGTGTTGGTGTAGTGGTAGGGCGTTCATTTATGTGTTGAGGCAGTGAGTGACTTGAAAGGAGGATTTCTCAGTGCATGATTTAGAGTTTCAACATTTAATTGCAGCAAAGGAAAGGCAATCAGACTATGGATGTCTAGGTTTGGTTGATGAAGTAACGAGAATTGATATCTTCAAGCATGGCGGAATTCTCATTTGTGATATGGTATCGCCATCCTTGTTGGAACGTATTAAGGTTCGTCGGTGTTATAGTTTTTTTGATTTTTGTATTCGGGCAGAATGTGGTAAAATAGCGCCTACGAAGCGGTTGTCAGAGATAGCGGTGTGTAATCGAGAAAGATGATCTTCCAGGATGTTTAGAGTTGGTAGCAATTTATTAGTTCAGGTTCTACAGATATGGGTATTGATTTGAGGTGGCATTTGGGTAGTGAAGGACGAGGAAGGACATGGTGGGAGGCATCTCGCGGTGGTCGAATTACTAGTAGGTCAAGTATGAACAACAGATGTCGAGAAGTTGCTTAAAAAAGATGGTTTAACCAAAGTAGAAGTGGCAGATTAGCATATGGATTCTGTGGTAGGATAGTCGCATGCCTTGAGAAAGTGTAGAATGATTTGGGAACCGTGATAGAAGGTGATTTGGTCTACGGATTTTATTTGGGATGGTGGCTATTGTATCGAGGAAAATTGGATACGGCAGGAAGTAGCTTGCTTGAAATGAAGAGGGGTGTGAAAACTTGACTATCGTTTTGGAATGCAACATGGCTTTGAGTTTGGAGCGTATTGTGGGACTTTCAGTCGGCGTCAATGGGGAATGAACATACTTGTACAGCCGGTGGACGAGCGTGGGCTCAGGAGGGCTTACTAATTTCGTGGTAGTTGTAACCAGTGCAGCGCCGTTGGAAGATATCGGCATGGAATTCCACGGGAGGGTTATCTCCTGTGAGCAGGTTAGCGGTTGTGTGATGTCGATGAAGCTTCTGCCAAGAATACTACTAGCTACCCGGTAAGAGGTCAAATATGTGATTCTAACTGATGATTCAGAATGTTCATGAAAGGCTTAAAAGAATGCTTCAAGAAATTTGGCGGGTTAGCTGTACGAGATCATGGTAATTGAGGAGGAGGAATCGTTGTGGGCTCTACATTATGTGATGGTAGCTTAAAGCTAAGTGGGGGAGTCCCACCATCTACGATTGGATCGCGTGGTTGTCTGCTTGTGCGATTTCTAGTTATCGATGCATTGGTGGATTATTTATGACTAAGAAAAGAAGAATATCAAGAGTAATTCGAGCAAGGAAATTGATGAATGTGTGCTATACTTCACCTTATCGATCGAGGTGCAGGTTTTGGGAAGACTCCGAGTTTATGCTTCTTGTGGATGTAATGTACAAGGAAGAGAATTCAGTTGGTTGCTTCTTTGAGAGGGTGTTCATGTGCTAGCAGAGCATTGAAGTTTGGTTAAAATCGGGATTAGGTCAGAGTGGGTGACTCTCAACAACGATCCTAGTTGGTTCAAGAATTAAAGTGCAGTGCCTGAGGATTTCGTGTCCGTTGTGTGGTTAACCATTGAGTTTTCACAGTGGATTACGAGCGAGACTTAGAATGTTCTATATTATAATCGGGTATGCGGTGCGTATTGGAGGAAAGAAAGAAATAGCTTCGGATTCGCGGAAGGTCTTGCAGAATGGGTGTACCAATTAGAGATGATATTATGCGTTTGAGAAGGGTATGAGATGGTTCATGAGTATCGAGATGATGTGGTCTCGTGATGCAGGTCACTCGGGATGAGTGCGGATTTGGTTTGTTACATTTTGGAATGGAGCTACTATCATTTCTAAGTCAAGTCGAGAGTAAACTGGAGAAGTTGGGTCGGTTAGTAATGGTTGAATCAGCATGATTGTGGCAATGATCAGTTCCTTCGGCGTGTAAGGCCATACATGTTGTTTGTGGTTGTATGTGCAGGCTTGACAGCCACCACAATTTGATTGATTTGGGAGGTAAATGGAATTGTGGTGTAAATGGATTCCAGAGGAGTCATGGCAGTTTAGACCAGGACTTGAGGTTTGTATTTTCTGCGGTTTGGAAATTCAGTTGCTTGTTGCATTGGTTCTTCTGAAATGAGCTAAGTGAAAGGTTTGTAGCCTATAAAGTGTTTATTCTACCAGTAGTTCAGGGGTTTTGATGAATTATTGTATTCTCGCATAGTGGCATGATAGGTGCAATGAGCGGCATAGGAATTTGAAGGTGGAGGATCAAGGTTGCGGTTCGGTGTGACAGGAATGTCACGAGCTCGGATGAGCAGGGGAGAATTCAGATGTTTAGAGTGAGCTGGCATTATCTTAGTGTCGCTGGAGAATGGTGTTCTGTGAAAGGAGCATTGTGTATTGATTTACGGGTTCTTAAATTATTGTACATAATTAGTTCGGTTGGTGGTATGGATGTGCAGACTTTGCTACCTAGTGCGGACGGTCGTGGGAGTATACCCCATGGGGAGATTTGTATAAGTGTGGCATGTTAGTCACTTTATTGTTAAAGATTAAAAGCCAAGTATGAAGGTTATGGTAATATCGCAAATGCGAGAGTTTATGCTTGAGAGGCGTTCTATTCCTTGGGCTGTGGACCGTGTGAGTTTGTTTCGAATTCGACAGTTGTACTTATGTGTCATGAATAGGGCCATTGTGGATCTTTGGAAGGTTGTTAGCCAGTGTGGTATGATTGGAATCGGTTTGAGGTCTGTTGGTGGGTTGTTGATACCCAATTTCGCCCTCATATTTTTCAAAATATATATATACTTTTAAAATAGCATATTTGCATCATTATTTAGTATACAAACCTATACAAGCATTTTCTATAATTTTTTATACTTTTTAGAGCTTTAAATTATTTTTTCTTGTATTTAAATTATATAGAAATATCTAGTAATTATCCTTTTAAATTATTTTGTGATGACTTAGTTACCTAAAATAACTATTTTGCACCTATAATATATGTTTCAAACATTTTATTTCATTCCATATAATTACAGTAGCATTTTTAAGCTATCTATCTAATTTTGCAATAATGGCCTATATTCATACAAAAAGGCTCTTTATTTTATATTATTTATGTAAAAATAATAAATTGATATTTTCAGTGTATAAATAATATTTTAATTTATTTATTAAACATTTTTATAAATTATTTTTGATACATTTTGGGGTATTTAAATAATAGCCCAATTTTTACCTATTTTCGGCCCGAAATTAACCCAAACCTTAGCCCAACTTACCCAAGCCCAAAACCAAACTACCCTTTTAAAATACCCGGCTGGTACCCGCTCCAAATAACCCGTCCCATCCGCCTTGCCTATTTTTTGATACTCTATCATTATACGCATATTTATGGTATTACTTAGTTCTTGCCCTATTTTTGGAAATAACTACTTCTCAAGAACGGGCCGATTTACTTTGGTTCTGTGAAGATCTGGACGATCTTTCGTACACATACATGTTATATTGAACGACTCTTGCATTTTGGTTCGATTCAAGTCATCAGTCCCAACTAAGGTTTGAGATTTTCCCTTTTTCTTTACTGATTTTCGATTGATATTCTTCCCTTTCTTGTGTTTGACTGATATTTTCCTTATTTTTGTTTAATCTACTTTACCTCCTTATTTTATGTGTTGTGTGCCCTAAGACCGACTCTAATTGATTCTCGTTTGCTATATTTTCCTTATTCTCTGTTAAACCTACTGTATTTCCTTATTCTATGTGTCACTTGCCCTAAAATTGATTCTAATTGATTCTGGCATCTCCTAATCCCTGTTAATGTTCTCACTACTCTCCTCTCTCACTCACTCACTCACTGTTACACTCGAACACTCTCTAAAATCATTGAATTCGGGGCCAGTTGAAAGCCAAGGCCATTAAACAACCTCCTCCGGTGCATGCACTGCTCGGAGCCCATTCTCGAGGCTCTTGTGAACTCCGAAGCATCGGGGACTTGGGGTTTTTTCTATTACGCTCTTTACTCTTTTAATTCTGCTACTGGTTAGTGTTTTAAACCTTTGCAATGTTCAATTTCTTTCTTTCTGCATATGTATTTGAATTACATAAGCATGATAACGTTCAATACTCTGATGTCATTCTGTGATAAGTAAATGCATGGGATAGTTTACTGTTGTGTTATGCTAATACGTATTCTTCACTATCATTGACATTCTGTGATTTCTTGTCTTCTAAAATGGGTTCTATACCATTTAGTATCTTAGCCTTAATAACTGTTAATGACGCTCCCTCTCAACATTGTTCATCGCTCACTTAGGCCATTATCAAGGGCATGAGTAATTTTGGGTTTCTCTCGATAGATTTCAATGTCTTTGTTATAAAATCACCTAGGCGCAATATCTATAGGACTAATAACTGGGAATCTGCAATTTCAACAATCAGTGTGCAACACCCTTTAAAATCCTGTCTATGAACAACGCTGGTTCCTGAAACTGCTTGCATGCCTTGATGCCTTATCACATAGAAATCATGTCTATAGGGATTTAAGTTCCTTAATTCTGAACTGCCTAACATGAAAAACGTGTTTCACGTGCATTTGTTGTTTAAGTGTGGAGGCTAACTTGACCCCTTAACTGCCTATATGTGTGGTCCATTGTGCTTTTTTGTATGTCGCTTAGTTTTAACATTTCTGAGCAGCCTAAGTGAGGTCTAGAACCACCCAAAATAGAGGTCCAATACCTCCTGGACCATATGTATGGGATGGGTAGTGCACGCACAGGGTACGACCTATAATTGAATTAAAACGCTTTTAGGTAATAACTTTAACATAGTAATGGGGTAGCAGGAGATGATTGTGCCCGCTGAATAATATGAGTAACACCCCATCTTGAGGGAGTTACGAAGTATTATTTATGTTGCACGGGGTGATCCTTTAGGCTAAAAAACTTAGGACCCCCCTCCCTCCTCTTTATATGTTGTTATTAGATCTAAATAGTTGTATCCCCAAATTCGCACTAAGATCTGTATTAATCATGTTGTAATAAAGTTCTTTGACTTATGAATTACCTTTGTTTACTTGATCACCTAGCTTAATCGTAATCCACATAATCTTATGTTCGGCCGGGACCCATAATTGTGGACCTCGAGGAGTGCCTAACACCTTATCTTTGAGGTAACTTGATCCCTTACCCGATCTTTGGTGGCGTTGACTAGTCAAACAGAGTTATCTGCATAATAGGTGCCCTAATGCACCTTTAAAATCGTTAGGTGGTGACTCTTCTCCTTTAGCACTCTATCTCCCATTCTAAAAGGAGTTGTCACGTGTCGAAGCCCGCTTTTCGCGAGAAAATGGGACGCGACAGCATGGCTAATCTACTAGGGATATACACTTAGGCTCTTACCATAATGAACTTGGCTTATGTGGATTAGTTTTCTTTGTTATAAAATGCACATTCCTTTTCCATCTTTATTTGTTAGATTTGCTATTACATGTACATCCCTTTTCCCGTTCACCTTTACTTGTTTAAAACCGCTATAACATGCACATCCCTTCCCTTCTCCACCTTTATTTGCTTAAATTTATTATAACATGCACGTCCCTTACCCTATTCGCCTTTAGTTGCTCTAACTACTATTTATTAGCTATATCATGTATCTCCCACCCCTACTCCCTTGCTTACTATATTCCCTATATTCCACGAACTAACTTCTTCTTTTGTCTTTCTTTTTACGTCCTTTATGTTTTATCTTAATACTGTGTTTATTGCTTTCACATATTTATCATGCAAATACTTGACAACGTGTTATTATTGCTGCATAAAGCATGTTCCGTATCATATTCCACTCGTGCCCAACTAATACCATAGCGGCACTTGATGAGTGTCCACGCTATTCCAAAATTACCCTTTGAATTTGAAATGCTTATTTGTGGTAAACTAGTCGATCAGTGGTGCAGTCGACGGTTCCGTGCCTTTCCCTCTCAAGTTGTCCACTTGAAAGTACCGGTCTAGACCCTTCTAGAAACCTCGCTCCAATATCAAATGTGCATGCATCATGTCAAACCTAGTATGGGTTAGAACGTTGTCCACGTGACAATCCACTAAGATAAGCATTGTCCAAAGCCTGACGGGATTTCTATAATCCCAATGGACACCATAATGTTATGTGCATTACTTGGATAAAACATGTCGGTATGTTGATCATTAATGAGTAAATAGTCAGACCCGGAGGGGGAAAGGGCTAGCTCTATTTGTTGATCATTAATGTGTAAATAGGCACGAAGTCCCCAGGTTTGGCATGGTTCAAAACATCCCACCTTTACTGCTTGATTGGTGGAAGAACCTCTCACCTAGTGACAAGAATCATGTGCAAAGGGTCCTCGGAAATTTACCTTCCTTATTGGACATTCGGCCAAATAACGCCTTGATTGAGGCCGCCACTATGTTCTGGGATGAGAAAAGAGATGTCTTCCGCTTTGGTGATGTAGAAATGACTCCTCTCTTAGAGGAAATAGGTGGCTTCCCTAGGCTGCCATGGGATAGTTCGGGTTTATTAGTACTAGAAAATTGCACTCCCCGCGGTTTTTTGAAAATGATGGGTTACTCTATCTGAAGGAGTCATACATACCATTTGAATTCCTTTATGAACATTATGGGCATAGCAAGTCATATCACCTTCACCGTGATGAACTTGCCATTACTTCTTTGGGTTGGATGCACTGCCGAGTTTTTGTGTTCATTATTTGTTTCTTGGGGTTGCTGATATTTCCAATGAAAGGGGGAAGATCCACACTCGCTTAGCCATGGCCGCTAGGACTCTAATGGAAGGAATTGAGGGAAAAACTTACACTATCATCCCCATGATCTTGGCCGAAATGTACCGAGCTCTAGATGGATGCAAGCAGGGGTATGGGCACTTCGAGGTTTGTAATCTGTTGCTGTAGGTTTGGTTATTAGAACATTTCCAGAGAGGTAAATATCGCCAGGAGCTTCTGCGACGACCATTGAATGGCTACATAGCCTACCATCATCAAAAAAGAATGACATTTATCCCAGATAGGTTCGCGCAACCTGGAAGTGTTGTGAGCTGGGTGCGTTTCTTCAGCAATTTGACTGACGAAAAGGTGCATTGGATGTTCAAATGGTTCCCTAGCAGCGATTTCATCATCTGGTCAAAAGAAACCACTCATTTAGTGTTGATCGGGTTAAGAGGAATCTATCTGTATGCGCATATAAGGGTAATGAGGCAAGCGGGAAGTAAGCAGGTTATACCTCGGGTTTCCAACATGGTCCAGCACAAAGCAAACTTAAAAGGGAACATTATTCCGTTCAAGTTCGAGGCACAACATATGTGGAATCAAAAGGTCATTGTAGAGAAAGACACTATCGAGCCAGACAGTTACCACGCCGGCCATGTATACTTCTACCCATCATGGTTTGTATATGATATAGCAGGAGATGTCAGGCGAGGGATTAATCTAAAAAATAGGGTTATAGATGATGATGCTGAAGCACAAGTCAAGTAAAGGATGTTGCGCAAGAGGGTTTTCGAGTCTGAAGCTAGGCGTTTGGAACAGCACAGAGTGGATATGGAAGCAATCAACGAATGGAAAGAAATTGCTACTAAATCAATAGAAAGATTGGAATATTTGGAGCAAGGGTTAATGGAACTTGAGAGGAAGATGAGGAAGAGGCTCTCGGATTGTCAGAATACGGAAGGCAATGAGGGAGGGCATCTAGCAAGGGCTTACCTACTATTGCACATGCGCGACCTGGGAATTTGATTGATGGATCCAAGAAGGCCAAGCATGGAGAAGGTCCCTCTGGGTCCAAGTAGATTAGGAAATGATGTTCTTTACTACTTTTTAGCTTAGTTTTAGATTTCGATTGTAATAAGGCAAATGCCATTAGTAATTTTCTTATTATTGTTGTTTTAGTAAGGATCTGATTCATTTTCGCATTAATGAAATGACACAACTATTGGCATCAATTTTCTCTAAGTCTATGTGTCGCTTAGGCCTACCTCGGGCACAACGAGGTCCCCCAAATTAGGACGCGAATCTATTACATGATTTTGCAAAGCATGTTCAATATTGCAAGCATTCTTTCAATATCCCTTACTCACTTGGTTAGCTTTTTGTTTTTCTTTTCTTTTGTTTATTCTCATTCCCCAAAGGTTAGTTCGCGCATACTAGCATCATCTGCATATCACACTAGATCCAGAGGTCCTCCACCTCCTCCTCCACCAAGTGATCCTAAAGGTAGCAAAGGGAAAGGAAATATGGACGATTTAAGTAGTATCAAAAAGGACAATGTAGAGAACGTTGAAACTTCAGACGGTCAAAATACTCCAGCACAGAATGAATTAGTCCTACGTCTGGAATAGAAAATATTGGAGCTACAAGGGGAACTTGAGCAGGGCCAGAACTTGCCAAACCTTTCCCTCACCCTAAATGTCCCCGACATTAACCAACAAAACACAAACGCCCAAAACTCGGCACCTCTCCAAAACACACAAAATCAAAATCTGCAAAATCCTCCCGCATCACATCAATACGCCACACCTCCTCAGAACCACAACCCTCCACCGGTACCTACTCCTCAACAACACCATCACCACCCAACTCAATACCCATAAACAACCACATACCACACCCCTCAGAATGCACCACAGCTTACTCCTGATCCGCAAAACTCAACCAATGACCACCATTACGCCCAAATTCCCGGAGTCCACCAAAGCAATCCCATATATGTGGAAACTTTACCCCACACCCCACAACAGACCCTATACAAACCCGAATCCGCCGAGAAGGACCTGCTCATCAAGAACATGATGGAAGAACTCAAGAAACTTACTGGCAGAGGTCAAAGTGTTGAAGGGGGAAAATGCATTGAGGGTTTGAATTATGAACATTTGTGTATTTAACCAGATGTATAACTTCCAGAAGATTACAAATCTCCTAAGTTCGAAATGTTTGACTGGACTGGTGATCCGAAGGTGCACTTGAGAATGTATTGTGACAAGCTTGTGGGAGTTGGAAAGGATGAAAGAATCCACATGAAGCTGTTCATGAGGAGCCTCACCGGAGATGCCCTGTGTTGGTACATTAGTCAGAACCCAAAGAAATAGGTTAATTAGGTGAGCATGACATCAAATTTCATGGATCGGCTCAGGTTTAACATAGAAAATGCACCAGACGTTTTCTACATTCAGAATCTCAAGAAGAAGCCAACGGAAATTTTCCGCGAGTATGCTACTCGGTAGAGGTCTGAAGCTGCAAAAGTAAGGCCAGCATTGGAAGAAGAACAGATGAATAAGTTCTTCGTCAGAGCTTAGGATCCGCAATAGTACGAAAGACTAATGGTTATTGAAAACCATAAATTTTCTAACATCATCAAATTGGGAGAAAGAATAGAAGAAGGGATTAAAAGCGGAATGGTGACAAATTTTGAAGCATTCCAAGCCACAAATAAAGCCTTACAGTCAGGAGGTATCTCCAAGAAGAAAGAAGTAGGTGCGGTGATGATAGCCCAAGGTCCAAAGTCTCCCCTTACATACCAAACACCCCTACCCACATATCAGCCTTCACCTCTAGATACCAATAACCTGCCACTTATCATACTTATAACAACCCAACCAGCATACTACCACTCACTACTAGCCCGCCAAAACTACCAAAACCCTAGACCAAATTTCGACCGCAGACCACCCAGACAATATACCCCAATTGCTAAACCCATAGACCAAGTGTATGAGAGACTGAAAGTTGCTGGTTATGTCACTCCCATTCCCGCTGTTGCTATGGAAAACTCCTCATAGTGGATTAATCCAAATAATACATGTGCCTATCACTCAGGCATAAAGGGTCATACTATTGATGAGTGTCCTACTTTGAAGGATAAGATTCAGACATTAATTGACAACAAAGTCATACAGGCAAAGGAGGCTGCACCCAATATCCGTAACAATCCTCTCCCGGATCACAGGGGTGAAGGGGTAAACATGATAGAGACCAATGAATAATGGGACTCAGAGGGGTCAATTGGAATCATTCGAGAAGGGGATAACCCTGAAATATCTCCAATCACTCTCACACCTATCGTGGTACAGACTCAGGCACCGATTAAAGTTGAGATAGCCGCACCAACTCCATTTGAGGTTGAGGTAACAACACCCTTCACCGTGATGGTGGCACCCACGCCGTCTTCTTAAGTCTAATGCTATACCTTGGGAGTATGTTGCGGAAGCAAGAAGCAAAGGAATGGCAAAAATGGAAGAAACAGGTGCAACACAAGGAATGACCGGAACTGGTAGGGTTTATAAACCCTAGCATTTGGGAGGAACAAGCAGATAAGCCTCCTGTCATTGAGATTGACCCAGATGATCTTTGGATAAAGGTGCAGGCTAGAGAGTATTCTTTGGTTGATCATCTGAACAAAACCCCTACTTAAATATCCATTTTATCACTGCTGCAAAACTCCGAGGCACATAAGAATGCCTTGATGAAGGTGTTGAATGAAGCTTATGTACCAAATAACATTGCCAACATGGTAGGTCAAGTGTTAGAAAGCCACAAGATCACTTTTCATGAAGACGAGCTATCACCGGAAGAACAAAGTCGCAACAGGGCTCTACATATCACCTTGCAGTTTGAGGACAAATTCATTGCCAGTGTCCTGATAGATGGGGGTTCGAGTCTCAACATCTGTCCACTAAGTACTTTGAAAAGGTTGGGTAAAGGTCTGCACAAGATACGAGCAAGGAGTATGAATGTGAAAGCATTTGATAGGTCTTAAAGGGCCACAATTGGGGAGACCAACCTCAGCCTATAGATAGGCCAGACCTGGTTCGATGTTGATTTTCAAGTATTGGATATATCTGCTACATAGAATCTGTTGTTGGGGCGACCGTGGATACATGCCGCTAGGGCCGTGGCTTCTACTCTACATCAGGCCGTAAAGTTTCAGTGGAACCATCAGGAAGTGATCATCCATGGGGATGGAAGTAATCCCATTTACACCAATCAAACTCTTCCGGTTGTTGAGAATATAAGGAAGTTGGGTGGAGAAACATACCATCGTGTCGAGCGCGTCAACGCAATTGAAAAAGACAAATGGTGGAGCAGTAAGATAGAAGACATATTGGCATGGACAGGGTATGAACCTAGCAAGGGTCTCGGTAAGAATCTCCAGGGGATCACCAAACCGATACAGCTAAAGCTACACATCTTCTAATCACTCCATCCGTACAAATATGGAAAAGGTACGGTTCATCCCAATAATAGTATTGACAATCCCGTTTGAGCTTCTTCCTTTGGTTTGAAGAGAACTCATTCGGGATGATACCACTTACAAGGAAATTTGCTAGATCCACGAACCATGGCACCTCTTTTATTGAAATAGCCAAGAGTTGCTCATCGGGGAAGGAGTCATTGGTTTTAAGGCGATCATGCGGCCTACCCTTCTCCTCCAAACGAGACAAGTACTCCGCCACTTGGTTTTCACTTCCTTTTCGATCTTGGATGTCAATATCAAACTCTTGAAATAAAAGCACCCATCTCATCAACCGGACTTTGCAATCTTTCTTGCTCATAAGGTAACGAAGTGCTGCATGATCCGTGTGGACAACCACTTTTGCAACCATCAAGTACGGGCGTAACTTCTCAATAGCAAACACAATGGAAAGGAGATCTTTTTTGGTCACAGTGTAATTGACTTGGCCATCATTCATGGTCTTACTAGCATAGTAGACCGGATGAAAGATCTTGTTGATACGTTGCCCCAAAACTGCTCCAACCGCCACATCACTAGCATCACACATGAGCTCAAACGGAATGCTCCAATTTGGGGCGGTGATAATGGGAGTAGTTGTCAACTTGAACATGAGCAATTCAAATTCTCTCATGCAATAATCATTGAAGTAAAATTTAGTATATTTCTCCAAAAGCTTGCGCACGGGATTCACCACCTTGGAAAAATCCTTTATGAAACGCCGGTAGAACCCTGCATGACCCAAGAAACTTCTCACGCCCTTCACGGATATTGGAGGTGGAAGTTTAGAAATCACCTATATTTTTGCCTTGTCGACCTCTATTCCCTTATTTGAAATTTTGTGTCCAAGGACAATACCCTCCTCGACCATTAAATGCCATTTCTCCTAATTAAACACCAAGTTTGTTTCTTCACACCTTGCCAAAACCTTATCCAAATTTGCTAAGCAATCATCAAAGGAATCCCCGACTACCGAAAAGTCATCCATGAAAACATCAAGGTAGTCCTCTACCATATCCGTAAAGATCTCCATCATACAGCATTGAAAGGTTACCGGTGCATTGCATAAGCCAAATGGCATCCGCTTGAAAGCGAAAGTGCCATAGGGACAAGTGAAGGTTGTTTTCTCTTGATCTTACGGGGTAATAAGGATTTGATTGTAGCCCGAATATCCATCTAGAAAGCAATAGAACGCCCGGCTGGCTAACCTATCAAGCATTTGGTTAAGAAAGGGTAGTGGGAAATGATCTTTCCTTGTGAGTTTGTTTAGCTTCTGATAGTCCATACAAACTCTACACATGGTCACCGTTCTTGTTGGAATCAACTCGTTTTTATCATTGGTGACCACAGTTATGCCCCCCTTCTTCAGAACACATTGCACCGGAGAAGTCCATGAACTGTCATAAATGGGTAGACAACCCCGGCATCTAACCACTTTATGATCTCCTTTTTTACCACGTCTTGCATGGATTCATTGAGTCTCCTTTGATGTTCAATGGAGGGTTTGGCATCCTCCTCCAAGTAATCTTGTACATGCAAAATGCGGGGCTTATTCCCCAAATATCCGCCAAAGTTCACCCAATAGCATTCTTCCTCTTGTGGAGCACCGCCAATGTAGAGTCAACATGCACATTAGTCAAACAAGAGGAAAGAATAACCGGTAAAGTAGAGAAAGGGCTAGGGAATTCATACTTGAGATGTGGAGGCAATGGCTTGAACTCCAAGATAGGAGGCTCTTCAATTGAAGGCTTTGTTGGAGGAGTTTTCTTATTTTTGAGATTCAAGGAAAGTTTCCGAGGTGCATAATTGTATGACCCCATCCCCTACAAAGAATTGACACTTTACATAAAGCCATCCATTTCGTCATCATCAAAGTTGAGCAAGACGGCCTCCAATGTATCATAAACATTCATCACAACACTTATTTCATCTAAAATCACATCAGTCACCAAGTCTACGAAAGAACACACCTCTCTGCTATTAGGTTACCGCATGGACTTACACACATGGAAAACCACTTTTTCATCACCAGCCCGGAAGGTAAGTTCTCTGGCTTCAACATCAATTAGAGCCTTCTCTGTAGCAAGGAAAGCTTCAACTAATGGCACAGTTATAGATAGACTCTTCATCATATTATTGAACTTCTTGAATTAATTCTTGCCATTTTTCTTGGCAAGCCTTTGAGGATAGGGAGGAGGTGGCTTAGGCAATGGTGCCTTAGCTTTTTGCACTACCGTTCCCGGTATGTCAATCCCATGATCCCTAGACGGGTTCACATCCTTTTGAGTCTCTTCCACCATGTCATCAATATCAATCTGCACTTCATCATTTGCTTGCACCACATTGTTCGGGGTCTCCCCTTCTTCTACCACTTGCTCACCATCCATAAGTTGTCTTTGGCTTGAGGTAGGTGCATTTTCACCTTTTCCACTTCTCGTAGTAACAGCCAAGGCATTTCTCATAGTGTTCCCACCCTTCGGGTTCACTACCGTATCACTTGTTAGTGCCCTTTAGGACGAGAATTTAAAGCTTGAGAGATTTGACCCATTTGCACTTCTAAGTTACGGATTGATGTGTTGTATGAAGCAAGTTGGGCATCGGAATCGACATTCTTCTCCATCATTTTCTTGAACATGTTATCAATATAACTCATTTCATTGTTGGATGAACTAGAACCTTGAGAAGGATAAGGATGTGGGTTGCTCGGTTGTTGGTTCATCGGGGGCCTTTGAAAACCCGACCCCCGATTTCCTTGGTTGTTGTTCCACCCGCCTTGGTTGTTGCCTCCCCAATTGCCTTGATTATTATTATTTTGCCAATTCCCTTGGTTATTGCTTCCACTCCAATTATCTTGATTGTTTCCACTATTCCAATTACCTTGGTTGCTAGAATTGAATTTGCCTTGATTATTCGAAGGTCTCCATTGTTGTTAACTAGGGCCTTGGTAGTTACTTCTTTGCCCTTGAAAGTTGTTCACATATTGTACCTCTTCATCTTGATCATTGTAAGAATCTCCTTGATCAAACCCATTATCATCTTGCACAAAACTGTCCACTCTTTGTTGCACTTGTAGACTTCTAGTTCTTCTTATGTTTACCATCATATTGACTCCCTCCATAGCATTGACTTGCCTTGGGTTTTGCACCTGTTGAAGTTGAGCCTTTGCCAATTGGTTCATGGTGGTTGTCAACTCGGCTATTGCTTGCCCATGGTTATGTAACTCTTTATGAAGAAGAATCACATTTGGATCACCTTGACGGACATTGGCTCTAGATTGCCACGCCGATGAAGTATTCGCCATTTCATCCAAAATATCACACGCCTTCACATACGGCGTACTCATGAAAATACCATCGGCAAGTCGATTGACTACACACTGGTTGGTGGTATTGATCCCCCGATAAAATGTTTGTTGAATCGTGTTCTCCGTCATATCATTGTTGGGGCACTCTTTCACCATTGTCCTATATTTTTCCTATATCTCGTGTAGTGGTTCATTAGCTTCTTGCTTGAATGCTAGAATTTCATCTCAAAGAATAGCCATGTGCCCAGGAGAGAAGTACTTTGAAATAAATTTCTTTGCTAGTTCATCCCAATTATGAATGGAATGATTTGGAAAACATTCCAACCAATATAAAGCTTTCCCCCATAGAGAGAAGGAAGGCTTTCCTCTGAGACATTTGTTTGTTTGCTCCCCCAATGCGTATCAACGAACCCCTTCAAGTGTTTATATGCATTTTGACCCGGTGCACCGGTGAAGAACCCTCATTGCTCGAGGAAAGTGAGCATCATGTTGGTTATTTGAAAGTTGCCCACCCTAATGCGGGGAGGGACAATGGCACTTGCATACCCTTCATTCGGAAACATCCGGTGTGGAGCCGCTCTTGGTGGAGGTGGAGGTGGAACCGGGACATTGTCTTGAGGTGCTCGGCCTCTTCTATTTGCTTGAGGTTCAAGAGGAACCTCTTTAACTTGGTCATCTTTAACGTCCAACTCCCCCAAAGGCGTGTTTCCGAGTTGATCGTTGTTATTTGCCATTATGGTACCTAAAATTGATTCACACAAATCAGTAACAAGGAAGGAAAAGATGACAATTCACACACAAAATAAAAAATATAGCTAAATCCGTTTTTTAATGCTCCCCGGCAACTATGCCAAAAATTGATCTCGTCCAAGTTCACACCTCAATTCAAGGTTATGAAACAGTCGATTGCAATAGTAATACCCAACAAGGAGTCGGGGTCGAATTCCACAGAGAGCTATACGCGGGATTCAGGAGTATAAATTGCAGTATAAGAGTATGAACTATCTCAAATTGCACTTCCACAAATTTGGGTTGTTTCTATGTCTAATTTAAACTAAGATTACACGATAAGAATTTAAACTGGGAAATTGTTTTTGGTTGTTTTTCAAATTATATAAAAGACCTAGGGCTATGACCTTCACCTAGGTGTTCGCTTAATGGGTTGTAAGCGTTAAAGCTTGTTTTATTGGTCAACCCTTTAATAATCTCTAGTCGGGTTTTACTATCTCTAGGTTCAACCCTTTAATTTTGCTTGTCAATCTTTCGATTGACCCAATTTCTTGCTAGCCAAGTTTTCCTAGACTAAATCTCTCTTTTTCGAGTAGAGACCATGTCAAATAGGCATGAAATAATGTTTTCAATAATTAATTCTTCAAATTAAAGCAAGAACTAGGCTAGATAATCAACACCCAAGCATAAACAATCAATAAATCAAACACCCATTAAGTTCACACACTAGGGTTGGGTCACAGCCCTAGTGAGAATCTAGCTACTCGTGCTTAAATTGGAAGAGAAAGAAGAAAAAGTGATAATTAAACCCATATTGATAATTAAAATGATGAAATCAATGTTGAAAAAGCTCAAAATGGCAAAAATTACTTAAAATAATAAAAGCAAAAACGTCTACTGTAGCTCCTCATGTCAAAACTTGACCTAAAAAAATTAAAGTCTTCTATTTATACAGAGCTGGAATTTCGAAAAAAAATACCCTTTCTGAGGTTCTGCGACCGCACAATTCCATGTGCTGTCCGCAATTTTGCTTAAACCTGACAGGATTGGAATCTTGCGGCCGCACAACTCTGAACCGCGGCCGCATATCTCTCTTTTTGCGCTCCACACTTTTCTGAGTGCGGCCGCACATGCCTCTCTTGCTGACCGCACAAATGCAATTGTGGCCGCGTAGCTGATCTTCTGCAGCAGCACAATAATTATACGGTCTGCACTTCCGTTGACAGGTTATCTGAACTTTTGCTCTTGCCTAGCTTCTGCGGCCGCACATTTCATGTGCAGACCGTACTTCTCACAGATCTCTGGTAAGTTCTTCTACACAATCTGCAGCCGCACATGATATTCTGCGGTCCGCACTTTAATCTTCTATGTCTGTTTTTTTTCCTTGAATTCAGATCACTCCTTCTTTAGTAGGATTTCATCTTGGAGGCTTATTTTCCAATATTCCTGCAATTAAGCATATTTCATCAGTGTTTGGGAACACAATTAAACGCTTTTGGACTAAAACGAATGCTAAAAGGCGCTAAAAAGTAGTCAAAATCCTCACTTATCAACTCCCCCAAACTTAAGCTGTTGCTTTTCCTCATGCAAATAAAGTAATTCCCACCTCCACAATTTAAGAGCTATTCAAGCTAATCAAAGATGCATCAATCACACATCAATTGGGACCAACAATTACCCACAACACTTATGAATTATTAACAAGGCGATGAGTTGAGCTTTTAAGCGCAAATTGTTCTAATGTGACACTTGAGCATCAAGAGTTGACTTTATTCATCAAGGAAGCTCGCTCTTTCACATAGGTCGTTGTGGATCCCAAACTCCTTCTCCTCTACTCTCCGTTAGCATAACTCACTAAAGAATGTAGCACTCAATTCAAAAATTTGTGAAAGGTTCGCTCTTCTCTCTCAAAGGAATGTCACAAGTATGGCTCTAACTACCATATGCTTGCCCATCATGTAAATCACCACTAATGTACTCGTCCAAGTTCACACCTGAATTACATGTTATGAAATGGTCGATTGCAATAGTAATACCCAACAAGGAGTCGGGGTTGAATTCCAAAGGGAGCTATACGTAGGATTTAGGAGTATAATTTGCAGTGTATGAGTACGAACTGTCCCAAATTGCACTTCCTCAAACTTGGGTTATTTCTAGGTCTAATTTAAACTAAGATTACATGATAAGAATTTAAACTAGGAAATTGGTTTTGGTTTTTTTCAAATTATATAAAAGGCCTAGGGCTATGACCTTCACCTAGGTGTTCGCTTAATGGTTTGTAAGCCTTAAAGCTTGTTTTATTGGTCGGGGTGTATTATAGCTACCAACACTAAAGTACTCACTCGATACCTCTCGGTCAAAGAGTGATTTTGCCCATTTTGGCTTTCTCAAGTCCAAATGGGTATTGAACAAAGCAGTTGATAATAATCTCTAGTCGGGTTTTACTATCTCTAGGTTCAACCCTTTAATTTTGCTTATCAATCTTTCGATTGACCCAATTTCTTGCTAGCCAAGTTTTCCTAGACTAAATCTCTCTTTTTCGAGTAGAGACCAAGTCAAATAAGCATGAAATAATGTTTTCAACGATTAATTCTTCAAATTAAAGCAAGAACTAGGCTAGATAATCAACACCCAACCATAAACAATCAATAAATCAAACACCCATTAAGTTCACACACTAGGGTTGGGTCACAGCCCTAGTGAGAATCTAGCTACTCGTGCTTAAATTGGAAGAGAAAGAAGAAAAGGTGATAATTAAACCCATATTGATAATTAAAATGATGAAATCAATGTTGAAAAAGCTCAAAATGGCAAAAACTACTAAAAAGAGTAAAAGCAAAAACGTCGACTGTAGCTCCTGATGTCAAAACATGACCTAAAAAAATTAAAGTCTTCTATTTATACAGAGCTGGAATTTCGGAAAAAATACCCTTTCTGAGGTTCTGCGGTAGCAAAATTCCATGTGCGGTCCGCACTTTTGCTTAAACCTGACAGGATTGGAATGTTGCGGCCGCACAACCCTGAACCACGGCCGTATATCTCTCTTTTTGCGGTCCGCACTTTTCTGAGTGCGGCCGCATATGCCTCTCTTGCTGACCGCACAAATGCAATTGTGGTCGCGTAGCTGATCTTCTGCAGCAGCACAATAATTGTACGGTCCGCACTTCCGCTGACAGGTTCTCTAAACTTTTGCTCTTGCCTAGCTTCTGTGGCCGCACATTTCATGTGCGGACCGCACTTCTCACAGATCTCTGGTAAGTTCTTCTACACAATCTGCGGCCGCAGATGATATTCTGTGGTCCGACCTTTAATCTTCTGTGTCTGTTTTTTTTTCTTGAATTCAGATCACTCCTTCTTTAGTAGGATTTCATCTTGGAGGCTTATTTTCCAATATTGTTGCAATTAATCATATTTCATCAGTATTTGGGAACACAATTAAACGCTTTTAGACTAAAACGAACGTTAAAATGCGCTAAAAAGTAGTCAAAATCCTCACTTGTCAACTCCCCCAAACATAATCTTTTGCTTGTCCTCAAGCAAATAAAGTAATTCCCACCTCCACAATTTAAGAGCTATTCAAGCTAATCAAAGATGCATCAATCACACATCAATTGGGACCAAAAATTACCCACAACACTTATGAATTATCAACAAGGCGATGAATTGAGCTTTTAAGCGCAAATTGTTCTAATGTGACACTTGAGCATCAAGAGTTGAATTTATTCGTCAAGGAAGCTCGCTCTTTCACATAGGTCGTTGTGGACCCCTAAATCCTTCTCCTCTACTCTCTGTTAGCATAACTCACTAAAGAATGTAGCACTCAATTCAAAAATTTGTAAAAGTTTCGCTCATCTCTCTCAAAGGAATCTTACAAGTACGGCTCTAAGTACCATATGCTTGCCCCTCATGTAAATCACCACTAATGTACTCTTCCAAGTTCACACCTCAATTCAAGGTTATGAAACGGTCGATTGCAATAGTAATACCCAACAAGGAGTCGGGGTCAAATTCCACAGGAAGTTATACGTGGGATTTAGGAGTATAAATTGTAGAGTATGAGTATGAACTCTCTCAAATTACACTTTCAAAAACTTGGGTTGTTTCTAGGTCTATATTAAACTATCATTACAAACTAAGAATTTAAACTAGGAAATTATTTTTGGTTGTTTTACAAATTTTATGAAAAGCCTAGGGCTATAACCTTCACCTAGGTGTTGGCTTAATGGGTTGTAAGCCTTAAAGCTTGTTTTATTGGTTGGGTGTATTATAGCTACCAACACTCAAGTACTCACTCGATACCTCTCGGTCAAAGAGTGGTTTTGCCCAATTTGGATTTCTCAAGTCCAAATGGGTATTGAACAAAGCAGGTTATAATAAGCTCAAGTCGGGTTTTACTATCTCTAGGTTCAACCCTTTAATTGGGCTTATCAATCTCTTGATTGATCCAATTTCTTCCTAGCCAAGTTTTCTTAGACTAATCTCTCTTTATTGAGAAGAGACCAAGTCAAATAGGCATGAAATAATATTTGCAACCATTAATTCTTCAAATTAAAGCAAGAACTAGGCTAGATAATCAACACCCAACCATAAACAAGCAATAAATCAAACACCCATTAAGTCTTAAATTTGAAGAGAACGAAGAAGAAATGATAATTAAACCCATATTGATAATTAAAATGATGAAAATAATGTTCAAAAATCTCAACATGGCAAAAACTACTAAAAAGAGTAAAAGAAAACGTCTACTGTAGTTGCTGATATCAAAACTTGACCTAAATATATTAAACTCTTCTATTTATACAAATTTGGAATTTTCGGACAAAAATGCCATTTTAGAGGTTCTGCGGCCGCACAATTCCATGTGCGGTTCGCACTTTTGTTTAAACCTGATAGGATTGGAATCTTGCGGCTGCACAATTCTGAACCTCGACCGCATCTCTCTCTTTCTGCGTTCCACACATTTATGAGTGTGGCCGCACATGGAACGTTTGCGGACAGCACAAATGCAACTGCGGCCGCATAGCTAATCTCCTGCAGCCGCACAATAATTGTGCTGTACGCACTTCCGTAGACAGGTTCTCTGAATTTTTGCTCTTGCCTAGCTTCTGCAGCCGCACATTTAATGTGCGGACCATGATGACGTTCAAATCCACTACTAAAAAGTAAATGGACATGTTCGCATACAATATAATTTACCCAACTATAAGTTGAGGTCGAATCCCACAGAGAACAATATGCAGGCGATTAGGCGTGTAAGAGAATTATCACTTATTATGCTAAGCCAAACACTTAGAAATATTTTGAGAAAGTATTTATAACTAATTGCAAAAATGTAGACTAACCTAGAAAGCGAATAAAATGATCAATGGCTACAAGTATGGATGCATAGGGAATTACACTCAAGTAACGATCCAATATATTTCACGATTTTACAAATATGAGCGAGTTTATGTTAATTAGCCTCGGGTAATAATCCTATATTAGCTTCTTCCGAAGACTAACAAGACTTCCTAATTGAATTATCCCTAAAATAATTATGAAATTAAGCACACCCGAATATGGCTACAAGTAGTTCAATCCTATCCCTAGGTAGAATCTATAAAATGAGGATTAAAGCCTCGAGTTCTTGTTAATTAATCTTTCCCAACCCCAAATTATCTTTCTCAAAATTAATTCGAAGTTAATGGGCGAGTCCTAGGGTTAGCTAATCCCTTTGTAAACATAATAGAACAAGAATAATTAAAGAAACAATAACTCACTTCATAATAAAAAATAATCGTTCAATACATAAGCATAATAGGATATTTAATCCACACTTTAAATATGAATATTCCCATACGCAAGATTCAAGTGTTGGAAAAAATACTACACACTTAAATATACAATACAAAGCAAGGAAATGATGAAATGAACATAAATGGGTAAGAAATTCTCAATCAAAAGCTTCAAATCTTCAAGACCCAAGTGTGTGTGCAAGAGCCCTAACTTCAAAACTTGTCCTCTCTAGCCAAGAGACTGAAAAATAAGCCAAAAGTCTTTTACAAATAAGCTAGGTCATGTAGTAAATGGCTTGGGGATCAAAACGTGAAATTCCATTTCTGCCCAGAAAATAAGCTATGTGATCGCGTGCAGACACCTGCATTCGCGGTGAATAACTTTTGTAAAGGTACGCAATCGCGTATAAAGACCCGCGTTCGCATAGCTTAGTTGACCAGCCGCTTGACCAGGCTTTCTTCTTCGCGTTCGCACAGCTTTAGTCTGCTTAACTTACGCGATCACATGGATTTCTCCGCGATCGCAGAGAGCATTTGCTGGCAACAGTTAAATTTTCTCATTTTAACACGTTTTGACATGGTTTCTTCCATTTCTTCTCTAAATCACTTGATACCTGAATTATGCCAATAAACCTCAATAAATGCCTTAGTTTCTCAACAAAATCATGCAAAAGCCTAAGTATCAAGAAGCGATAAGTTGGTAAAATACCAACTTATCAGACCGCACTTCTCACATATCTCTGGTAAGTTCTTCTGCACAATCTGCGGCCGCAGATAATATTATGTGGTCCGCACTTTAAGCTTCTGTGTCTAGTTTTGTCCGTGAATTCAGATCACTCCTTCTTGAGTAGGATTTCATCTTAGAGGCTCATTTTCCAATATTCCTGCAATTAAGCATATTTCATCAGTTTGTGGGAACATTATTAAACGCTTTTGGACTAAAACGAATGCTAAAAAGCGCTAATAAGTAGTCAAAATCTCCACTTATCAGTCACTAGAAGAGTAAGGTGAGAGTTGGGGTAGCTTTTAAGCGGAACCACAGAAAGGTCAAAAGATGCACGTTTGTTTTGAAAGATCATTAGCATGTAACCTATGTTTGGAGAGTGCTAAAAAAAGAAAAGAATCAAAGAAAATACAAAAAGAAAAGAAAAATGAAAAAAAAATAGAAAATGCACCTCCTATTACTTTTAATCTGGGCTAGTGAATGTGTAACTGTGCTTAAAGAAGAAGGGCCAAATTGTACATGGTTTCATGGCATTGCTTGAATTGGTCATGAAGAGCGCGTATTTGAAAGTA